>NC_092768.1:19645046-19762546 GCF_047496795.1 Chiloscyllium punctatum
TCACACAACCACTCACACACACTCTCACACACACTCTCACACACACAACACACACACACAACACACTCACAACATACACACATACTCTAGCACACACACTCTCACACACACAACACACACTCACACACACATAACACACACTCACAACACACACACACTCACACACACACAACACACACACTCACACACACTCACTCTCACACACTCACACTCACACACACACTCACACAACACACTCACACACACTCACACACACAACACACATAAACATTCACACACACACATAACACACACACAACACACACACAACACACACTCACACACACTCACACACACACTCACACACACACTCACACAACACACAACACATTCACACTCACAACACACACACACTCACACACACAACACACACTCACACATGCACAACAGACACTCACACACTCTCACACACACACACAACGCACACTCACACACAACACAACACACAATTACACTCACACACAACACACACTCACACACAACACACAATACACACTAAATACCCACTCACAATACCCACTCACATACACACAAACAATACACACTCACAATACCCACTCTCACACACACACACTGACAATACCCACTCACATACACACTCACACACACACTTACAGCACCCATTCACACGCACAACACACACTCACACAACACACACACTCACAATACCCATTCACACACACTCGCAATACCCATTCACACACACAACACACACTCACACACACACTCACAATACCCACTCTCACACACACACTCATACACGCACACTCTCACACACACTCACAATACCCACTCACACTCACACACACACACTCACACACACCTTCACACACAACACACACTCACACAACACACTCACACTCACACACAACACACACTCACACAAAAACTCACACACACTTAAACACACAACACACACATAACACACACACAACACATACACTCTCACACACTCACAACACGCACTCACACACACACACTCACACACACACTCACACAACACACACACTCACACACACACTCACACAACACACACAACCCACAGACACTCACACACACTCACTCTCACACACACAAACACACACACACACTCACACACACACTCACACAACACACATACACATTCACACACACACACAACACACACTCACACAACACACACACAACACACTCACACACAAACACTCTCACACACTCACACTCTCACACACACACTCACACAACCACTCACACACACTCACACACACTCTCACACACAACACACACACACAACACACTCACAACATACACACATACTCTAGCACACACACTCTCACACACACAACACACACTCACACACACATAACACACACTCACAACACACACACACTCACACACACACAACACACACACTCACACACACTCACTCTCACACACTCACACTCACACACACACTCACACACTCACACACAACACACTCACACACACTCACACACACAACACACATAAACATTCACACACACACAACACACACACACAACACACACACAACACACACTCACACACACTCACACACACACTCACACACACACTCACACAACACACAACACATTCACACTCACAACACACACACACTCACACACACAACACACACTCACACATGCACAACAGACACTCACACACTCTCACACACACACACAACGCACACTCACACACAACACAACACACAATTACACTCACACACAACACACACTCACACACAACACACAATACACACTAAATACCCACTCACAATACCCACTCACATACACACAAACAATACACACTCACAATACCCACTCTCACACACACACACTGACAATACCCACTCACATACACACTCACACACACACTTACAGCACCCATTCACACGCACAACACACACTCACACAACACACACACTCACAATACCCATTCACACACACTCGCAATACCCATTCACACACACAACACACACTCACACACACACTCACAATACCCACTCTCACACACACACTCATACACGCACACTCTCACACACACTCACAATACCCACTCACACTCACACACACACACTCACACACACCTTCACACACAACACACACTCACACAACACACTCACACTCACACACAACACACACTCACACAAAAACTCACACACACTTAAACACACAACACACACATAACACACACACAACACATACACTCTCACACACTCACAACATGCACTCACACACACACACTCACACACACACTCACACAACACACACACTCACACACACACTCACACAACACACACAACCCACAGACACTCACACACACTCACTCTCACACACACAAACACACACACACACTCACACACACACTCACACAACACACATACACATTCACACACACACACAACACACACTCACACAACACACACACAACACACTCACACACAAACACTCTCACACACTCACACTCTCACACACACACTCACACAACCACTCACACACACTCACACACACTCTCACACACAACACACACACACAACACACTCACAACATACACACATACTCTAGCACACACACTCTCACACACACAACACACACTCACACACACATAACACACACTCACAACACACACACACTCACACACACACAACACACACACTCACACACACTCACTCTCACACACTCACACTCACACACACACTCACACACTCACACACAACACACTCACACACACTCACACACACAACACACATAAACATTCACACACACACAACACACACACACAACACACACACAACACACACTCACACACACTCACACACACACTCACACACACACTCACACAACACACAACACATTCACACTCACAACACACACACACTCACACACACAACACACACTCACACATGCACAACAGACACTCACACACTCTCACACACACACACAACGCACACTCACACACAACACAACACACAATTACACTCACACACAACACTCACACACAACACACATACACAACACAAACTCACACACACACAACACACACTCACACACACAATACACACTAAATACCCACTCACAATACCCACTCACATACACACAAACAATACACACTCACAATACCCACTCTCACACACACACACTGACAATACCCACTCACATACACACTCACACACACACTCACAGCACCCATTCACACGCACAACACACACTCACACAACACACACACTCACAATACCCATTCACACACACTCGCAATACCCATTCACACACACAACACACACTCACACACACACTCACAATACCCACTCTCACACACACACTCATACACGCACACTCTCACACACACTCACAATACCCACTCACACTCACACACACACACTCACACACACCTTCACACACAACACACACTCACACAACACACTCACACACACAACACACACTCACACAAAAACTCACACACACTTAAACACACAACACACACATAACACACACACAACACATACACTCTCACACACTCACAACACGCACTCACACACACTCACACACACACACTCACACACACACTCACACAACACACACAACACACAGACACTCACACACACTCACTCTCACACACACAAACACACACACACTCACACACACACTCACACAACACACATACACATTCACACACACACACAACACACACTCACACACACACACACACTCACACACACACACACTCACACACACACACACTCACACACACACAACACACACAACACACACGCAACACACTCACACACACTCACACACACACTAACACGCTCTCACACACTCACACAACACACACTCACACACAACACACACTCTCACACACACAACGCACACTCACACACAATACACACTCACACCCACACACACACTCACACAACACACACTCTCACACACACAACACACACACACACAACACACACTCACACACAACACACACTCACACACAACAATTATGATTCTTCCCCAGCAACACCCCCCCCAACACCCCACCCCCGACACCCCCACACTCCACACACCAACCCCCCACCCCACCCCGACACCCCCACCCCCACACACCAACCCCCACCCCACACCCCTCACCATACACCCCCATACCCACACCCCACGCCCCTAACCCCACCCCCACACCCCCCACCCCACAACACACAACCCCCACCCCCACCATACACCCCCCATACCCACCCCCGATCCCCCCACCCCACACCCACACCCCCCACCCCCCACCATACACCCACCACACCTACCCCACACCCTCCCACCCCACACCCCCCACCCACACCCCACACACCCCACACCACAACACACACTCTCCACCCCACACCCCCCACCACCTCACCTCACACCCCCCACCCCATACCACACACCCCACACCCCACACTCCCCAACCCACACCCACATCCCCCACCCCACAACACACACACCCCACCCCCCACCATACACCCCCACACCCACCCCAGACCACCGACCCCCGACCTCCCACACCCCCCACCCCACAACACACACCCCCCACCCCCCACCATACACACCCCATACCCACCTCCACCCCACACCCACACCCCCCAACCCCACACCCTCCCACCCCACACCCCCTACCCACACCCCACACACCCCACACCACAACACACACTCTCCACCCCACACACCCCCAGCACCTCACCTCACACCCCCCACCCCATACCACACACCCCACACCCCTCACCCCACACCACACACCCCGCACCCCCCTCACACCCTCCCACCCACACACCCCATCCCACACCACCCACCATACATCCCCCACACCCACCCCCCCAACCCCACACCCACCCCCCCAACCATACACCCCCCACCCCCACCATACACTCCCCACACCCACCCCACACCCACCCCACACCCCCCATACCCCACACCCCCCCATCCCGCACCCCACACCCCACACCCCACACACCCCACACCCCAAACCCCACACCCCCAATCCCACACCACACACTCACACACACAACACACACTCACACACACAACACACACTCACACTCACACACACAACGCACACTCACAACACACACACACTCTCACACACACACACAACACACACAACACACTCATACACAACACACACTTACAACATATACACACACTCTCACACACACACAACACACACTTACACTCACACACAACACACACTCACAAAAAAACACACAACACTCACACACAACACACACTCACACACACTCACACACACACAAAACACACACTCCCACAACACACTCTCACACACTCTCACATACACACAACACACACTCACAGACACTCACACACACAACACACACTCACACTCTCACACACACAACACACACTCACAACACACACACATACTCTCACACACACTCACACACACTCACACACACAACACACACTCACACATACTCACACACACAACACACACTCACACACACAACACACACTTACACTCACACACAACACACACTCACAAAAAAACACACAACACTCACACACAACACACACTCTCACACAACGCACACACACAACACACACTCACACACACTCACACACACAACATACACTCAGACACACAACACACACACTCACACACACAATACACACTCAATACCCACTCACAATACCCACTCACATACACACACACACAATACACACTCACAATTCCCACTCTCACACACACACACACTCACAATACCCACTCACATACACACTCACACACACACTCACAATACCCATTCACACACACTCACAATACCCACTCACACACACACACACAATACAGACTCACAGTACCCATTCATACACACAACGCACACTCACACGACACACACACTCACAATACCCATTCACACACACACCACACACTCACACACACACACTCACAATACCCACTCTCTCACACACACACTCATTCACACACACTCTCACACACACTCACAATACCCACTCACACTCACACAACACACTCACACTCACACACAACACACACTCACACAAACACTCACACACACTCAAACACACAACACACACTCACACACAACACACACACTTACACACAACACACACTCACACACACAATACACACTCAATACCCACTCACACACACTCACAATACCCACTCACATACCCACACACAATACACACTTACAATACCCACTCACATACACACTCACACACACACTCACAATACCCATTCACACACACTCACAATACCCACTCACACGCACACTCACACACACAATACACACTCACAGAACACACACACTCACAATACCCATTCACACACACTCGCAATATCCATTCACACAGACAACACACACTCACACACACTCACAATAATCACTCTCACACACACACACTCACAATACCCACTCACACACACACTCACAATACCCACTCACATTCACACACACAACACACACTCACACGACACACTCACTTACAATACCCATTCACACACACTCACAATACCCACTCACACACACATAACACACTCACACACACTCACACACACACACACTCTCAATACCACTCACACACACACACTCACAATAGCCACTCACACACAATACATACTCACAATACCCACTCACACTCACACACACTCACAATACCCATTCTCACACACAACACACACACAATACTCACTCACACACACAATACACACTCACAATACCCGCTCACACACACTCTCAATACCCACTCACACACACACTCACACACAGCACACACTCACAATACCCGCTCACACACACTCTCAATACCCACTCACACAAACACTCACACATGGCACACACTCACAATACCCACTCACACACACTCACAATAGACAATAGACAATAGACAATAGGTGCAGGAGTAGGCCATTCTGCCCTTCGAGCCTGCACCACCGTTCAATATGATCATGGCTGATCATCCTTAATCAGTATCCTGTTCCAGCCTTATCTCCATAACCCTTGATTCCACTATCTTTAAGAGCTCTATCCAATTCTTTCTTAAATGAATCCAGAGACTGGGCCTCCACTGCCCTCTGGGGCAGACCATTCCACACAGCCACCACTCTCTGGGTGAAGAAGTTTCTCCTCATCTCTGTCCTAAATGGTCTACCCCGTATTTTTAAGCTGTGTCCTCTGGTTCGGCACTCACCCATCAGCGGAAACATGTTTCCTGCCTCCAGAGTGTCCAATCCTTTAATAATCTTGTATATCTCAATCAGATCCCCTCTTAGTCTTCTAAACTCAAGGGTAAACATCCCATTCGCTTCAGTCTTTCAGTGTAAGGTAATCCCTCCATTCCAGGAATTGACCTCGTGAACCTACGCTGCACTCCCTCAATAGCCAGAATGTCTTTCCTCAAATTTGGAGACCAGAACTGCACACAGTACTTCAGGTGTGGTCTCACCAGGGCCCTGTACAGCTGCAGAAGAACCTCTTTGCTTCTATACTCAATCCCTCTTGTTATGAAGGCCAGCATGCTATTAGCCTTCTTCACTATCTGCTGTACCTGCATGCTTACCTTCACACACAACACACATTCACACACACTCACACACAACACACACTCACAATACCCACTCACACACAAAACACACTCACACACACTAACACTCACACACATATACACTCTCTCTCACACACAACACACACAGCACATACTCACACACACAACACACATTCACAATACCCACTCAATGACACACGCATATTCACTCACGCACACTTACACACACTCAATGTCACACACACAGACACAGCCACACACACTCTCACGTACACACACTCACAAACACACATGCTCACACACACATGCACATTCTCTCACACAGTCTCTCTCTCTCTCACACAGAAACACACATACTCTCTGACTCTCACACACATTCTCAGACACACACACTCTTTCACACACAAACACGTACTCTCTCACACACGCTCTCTCATTCACAGACACATATACACACTCACATACACACACGCTCACAATACCCACTCACTGACACATACAACACTCACATACACACACACACATACACACAGACACACTCACATACACACACAAACTCACATCCACACTCACTGACACACAGACACACTCACATACACACACAAACTCACATCCACACTCACTGACACACAGACACACTCACACAAAATACCCACCCATTCACTCACACACACTTACACACACTCAATGTCACACACACACAGACACAGCCACACACACTCTCACATACACACACTCACAAACACACATACTCACACACACACACGCACATTCTCTCACCCAGTCTCTCTCTCTCACACAGACACACACATACTCTCTGACTCTCACACACATTCTCAGACACACACACTCTCTCACACACAAACACGTACTCTCTCACACACACACTCTCTCATTCACAGACACATACACACTCACTCACACACACACACACACTCTCTCTCTCACACACAGATACACACACACATACACACACTCACAATACCCACTCACTGACACACACACACACACATACACTCACTGACACACACATAGACAGACACAGGGGCACACACTCTCACTCTCTCTCACACACACAGACACACACACAACAGACACACATTCACACTCTCTCACAAGCACACGGATACAGACACACACACACACAGACACACACTCTCACTCGCTGTTGCACACACACACACACTCTCTCTCCTGATATGAAGGTCTTGAGCGTTCCCAGGTGACTGGAATGTGATCTTGGTCCAAGTGGGGTGAAACACTGGGATTCCCTCACCACCTTGTGTAGGCCGTGCCCCAGCTCAGCCTGTTGTGAGACTGAGGGGACCATTCTGCTGTGAGCTAGCAACAGTGGATGTGGATGCTGTGATTGGGATGGAATTTCGATAGCCCTATATTTCCATGCCATTGGTTGTTGGCATGTGACCAATCAAGGCTGGCGTTTGGAACAGGGAGAGAATTCCCAATGACCTCTCAGGATGAAACAGCGAAGGGATTGTTCTGTAGGAGCTGACTGTATCCCTTACTTGGTGTAGATGTTGCTGAAGTAACTGTCTTGGCCTCTGTGGTCGATCCTGGTGTTTAACCCCCACGTGCCCTCTCCCCCTGATGCCAGTCACACCTCCCTCTGTTCCTTCCAGTCCACCATCTTTCTGCTGGTCCTGGTCGCTCTCTTGGAGTGACCAACTCCTGACGGGGTTGGAGGGGGGGGTGGGGGATCTGGGCTGAGTCTCTCTCCAGGGCTTAAGCACGAGCCCTACGCTGACAATCTGGTGGGGTAGTGAAGGGGAGCTGGTCTCTTGGACTCCCTGATCGAGGTGAAGCAGTATTCTGAAGAAGCCCATTGATTCCGCCCCCCCCCCCCCAACCCACCAACACTGGCTGTTATTTGAAGACAGGCAGTCCTGTCGACATCACATCGCTCCGAATGGGATCTTACCGAATCCTTCAGGGAGGGAAATGGCCTGGAAACCTCGAGAATAGGAGCAGGAGGAGGCCATTCAGCCCCTCAACCCTTCCCCACCATCCTATACGATCATGGCTGACCATGCAACCTGAGTATCCCATTCCCTCCCCCTTCCCCATACCCCTCCATCCCTTTAACTGCAAGGACCACCTCCAGCTCCCTCTTCAATCTATCCAATGAACTGGCCCCAGCAGCTTCCTGTGGGAGAGAATTCCATCGGTTCCCGACTCTCTGAGTGAAGAAATTCTCCCTCACCTCAATCCTGAATGACTTCCCTTTTATTCAGAGAGTGTGACCATTAGTGTTCTGGACTTCCCCAAAATTCTTCCCGCATCTGACCTGTCCAATCCCATCAGGAATTTATATGTTTCTGTGAGACCCCACCCCCCTCCCCCCCACCGCCGCCCTAACCTTCGAAGTTCCAGCGAGTACAAGCCCAGGGGATCCAGCTATCCCGGGAATCAGTCTGATGGTATTATCACCAGACTGTTGATTCAGGGGAACTGTGTTCGAATCCTGCTGGGGGGTACTGGTGAAATTTGAATTCAATTTTTTTTTTTAAAAGTCTGGATTTAAGAAACTCAAGATAAATATGAAACCGTTGCCAGTTGTTGGAGATGTGTCCCATCTTGTTCACTAACATCAGACACTGGTCTGGACTACATGTGACTCCAGACCCACAGCAATGTGGTTGACCCTTAACCTGCCCTGTGGCCAATTGGGGATGGGTAAGAAATGGTAGCCTCACTCTGGGATTGAAGAATAAATACAGAATGACCTGGCTAATTTTCCTGGGAAGGCAAATTGTTCAGAGACTGTCTTGGAAACAAAATGGTCAGCAATTCCAAAACCTTGAGTTTTGTGCGATCTTTGTTAGCGTAATGATCCCTGAGGGCTTTTGTGGCGCTGTGGTAGCGTCCCTACCTCTGAGCCCAGCACCAGAGGGGTCTCCCAATATCCCTGAACAGGTTGGTTTAGAGATATCTCCGACAACGATTCAGCAGGGAAAGAATAAACACCGTCATTGATTGCACAAAATCTGAGAGTCCCGGTTCCCAAACACCAAGTGTCACTATGTACTGAGGTTCTACCTGTCCCCGGTGTTGCAAAGGATGGGCCTGGCCTCGCTGCTGCGGAACGCTCCGAGTAGTTGGACCGTTCCGTATCATCTGTCCTTCGTGGAGAAATTTATGAAGAAAAACACCTTTGATCACAAGTCCATCAGGAAGTGGTCAGCACGTAGTGTCCTTGATACCCTTCGGGAAAAGGAGAGGGCGGATCCTGTCGAGCGGTTCCCTGAGCAGACTGTCAAAGCCATTTGGCAGAATGCCTCATCGCCAGAACTTTCCAACAAGCACCAAGACGTGGCTTGGCTGGTGGTGAGAAGGGCTCTGCCTGTGAGATCCTTCATGCACGCCCGGACTCTCTGCCGCACCGCACGCTGCCCTCGAAGTGGCTGCGGGGGGGACGAGACTGACACACACCTCCTTCTGGAATGTTCCATTGTGAAGGAAGGCTGGAGGAAGATGCAGTGGTTTGTGTCGAGCTCCATCTCGAGCAACTCTCTGACGCGGGACTCTGTGTTCCACGGTCTGTTCCCCGGGGGACACACATCGAGACAAACATCGACTGCACCTGGTGGACCATCAACTCAGTGAAAGATGCTCTTTGGTCTGACTGAAATGTGTCGGTCTTCCAGAGCGAGGAGTTGACCCTGACCGAGTGTGACAGACTGGCACGTTCCAAGATGCAGGACTATGTCCTGAGGGACGCACTAAAGCCTGTGGCAGCTGTTGCCAAGGGGCAGTGGGGAAAGACCACTGTCTGAGGGCTCTCTGCTGAAGGGAAGTGGGGGTCCGTTCAGTTATCGGACCCTCCTGGTGCCTCAAATACAGGTAAATATATTGTGTGGATTGAGTCAAACTCCAATGTTTGCTTGTTTCCCTAGTTATCCACAGCACAGAACTGACCTGCGTTTGTGACCAAGGATACGTACAAAGATTATTTTTTTTATGAATAAAGCGTATGTTGTAATTAAAAGAAAAACTGGTCTCCAAACTCACAGCAATGTGTTTGACGTGGAAATAGTCCGGACATTGTGGTACCACCCTCAGGCAGTTAGTGAGGAGTGATTACTACTGACCAAATAAAAACTATATGTTTAAACATGGACTTTACATGCAAACCTCGAATTGGCAGCACGGGTCATAACTGGATTCTTCAAACAACCCAAAGAGAAAGTCTGGGTGATTTGGTGGAGGGAAGGCTGTTTGGTTATGTGCAGTATCATTTCCGAATCTGAAGGGAAGGAAGACAGCAGGATCTGAGAGAAGGTGGACACAGGGTCTGGGAAATGATCACTTCACTGACCGCGCAGCGTTCCCTCAGCACTGAGCCGAGACTCCGGGCATACTCACCGGGAGCTGGATCTCGGAGTCTGAGGGGTTCAGGGGGCGGAGGGTGTGGGGGCGGGGCGGGCGGGTGGGGGAGCCTTAAACCCAGGATTCAGCTACAGACTTCCACTCCCCACTCCCTGTCCCATGCTCACTGAGGGAGGGGACCCAGCGACAGAGGGGCAGGCAGGAATCGGAGAATGGTCGCTGCCCGCTGAGCAGGATCTTTGGGTTTGGAAAAGGCTCTCCGAAGCAAAAGGTTAAAAAGCAGAAGTGAGAGAAGGGAATGGGGTGGGGGAGATGAAACAGCTGGCAGACAGGGTTCAACACCACAATCCAATGGAGATCTAGGCTGTTCCTTGCAACCTCATCGAATCCCGACAGTGCAGAAACAGCCCCTTTGGCCCAACAGGTCCATACCAACCCTCCGACGAGTGTCCAACCCACACCCATTCACCTATTACTCTACAGTTACCCCTGACTAATTGACTAAACTGGCCAATAATATAAAGGAGGATAGTAAAGGTTTTTTTAGGTATGTGAAAAGAAGAAAATGGTTAAGACTAAAATTGGGCCCTTGAAGACAGAAACGGGTGAATATATTACGGGGAACAAAGAAATGACAGAAGAATTAAATGGGTACTTCAGGTCTGTGTTCACTGGGGAAGACACAAGCAATCTCCCTGAGGTAACAGTGGCTGAAGGACCTGAACTGATGGGAATTTATATTTGCCAGGATTTGGTGTTGGAGAGACTGTTAGGTATGAAGGTTGATAAGTCTCCGGGGCCTGATGGTCTACATCCCAGGGTACTGAAGGAGGTGGCTCGGGAAATCGTGGATGCGTTGGTGATTATTTTCCAATATTCTATAGATTCAGGATCAGTTCCTCCGGATTGGAGGGTGGCTAATGTTGTATCACTTTTTAAGAAAGGTGGGAGAGAGAAAGCAGGAAATTATTGACCTGTTAGTCTGACCTCAGTGGTGGGAAAGATGCTGGAGTCTATTATAAAGGATGAAATTACGGCACATCTGGATAGTAGTAACAGAATAGGTCAGAGTCAGCATGGATTTATGAAGGGGAAATCATGCTTGACTAATCTTCTGGAATTTTTTGAGGATGTAACTCTGAAAATAGACGAGGGAGATCCAGTAGATGTAGTGTACCTGGACTTTCAGAAAGCTTTTGATGAAGTCCCACATAGGAGGTTAGTGAGCAAAATTAGGGCACATGGTATTGGGGGCAAAGTACTGACTTGGATTGAAAATTGGTTGGCTGATAGGAAACAAAGAGTAGTGATAAATGGCTCCATTTCGGAATGGCAGGCAGTGACCAGTGGGGTACTGCAGGGATCTGTGCTGGGACCGCAGCTTTTTACAATATATATTAATGATATAGAAGATGGTATCAGCAATAACATTAGCAAATTTGCTGATGATATTAAGCTGGGTGGCAAGGTGAAATGTGAGGAGGATGTTAGGAGATTACAGGGTGACCTGGACAGGTTAGGTGAGTGGACGGAGGCATGGTAGATGCAGTTTAATGTGGATAAATGTATGGTTATCCACTTTGGTGGCAAGAATAGGAAGGCAGATTACTACCTAAATGGAGTCAAGTTAGGTAAAGGGGCAGTACAGAGAGATCTGGGTGTTCTGCTACACCAGTCAGTGAAGGAGGGCTATAGACCTCCCGGGCCTGAGAGACCTGGAACCGACAGGGAGGTTTGATCAGTGGGTAATCAAGGAAACATTGGCCGCTGTCTGGGGAAAGTTCAGGAGGGGAGCGCTTTCTTTTTTGAAAGAGCTGGTACAATCAGGATGGGCTGAATGGCTTCGTGTGGTGCTATTAGACTCGAGGATGCGATGATCTAACAGAGCTGCCGTTTCAGCTGAGCTCCTGAATCAGTCTGGCCCAAGGTGGGAGGGAATCCTTTGGGAAAAGTACGAGCTGTGCTCTGAGGTGGTACGGTGGCTCAATGGTTAGCACTGCTGCCTCACAGCGCCAGGGTCCCTGGTTCAATTCCTGCCTCAGGTGACTGTCTGTGTGGAATTTGCACATTCTCCATGTGTCTGTGTGGGTTTCCTCCAGGTGCTCCGGTTTCCTCCCAGAGTTGAAAGATGTGCGGGTTAGGGTGGATTAGCTGTGGGAAATTGGTCATAATGTTCAGGGAAGTGTAGGTTAGGGGCATTATAGACAATAGGTGCAGGGGCAGGCCATTCTGCCCTTCGAGCCTGCACCACCATTCAATATGATCATGGCTGATCATCCTCAATCAGTATCCTGTTCCTGCCTTATCTCCATAACCCTTGATTCCACTATCCTTGAGAGCTCTATCCAACTCTTTCTTGTAAGTATCCAGACACTGGGCCTCCACAGAGCCACCACTCTCTGGGTGAAGAAGTTTCTCCTCATCTCTGTCCTAAATGGTCTACCCCGTATTTTTAAGCTGTGTCCTCTGGTTCGGCACTCACCCATCAGCGGAAATATGTTTCCTGCCTCCAGAGTGTCCAATCCTTTAACAATCTTATAGATCTCAATCAGATCCCCTCTCAGTCTTCTAAACTCAAGGGTATACAAGCCCAGTCACTCCAGTCTTTCAGTGTAAGGTAATCCTGCCATTCCAGGAATTGACCTCATGAACCTACGCTGCACTCCCTCAATAGCCAGAATGTCTTTCCTCAAATTTGGAGACCAGAACTGTACACAGTACTCCAGGTGTGGTCTCACCAGGGCCCTGTACAGCTGCAGAAGAACCTCTTTGCTTCTATACTCAATCCCTCTTGTTAGGAAGGCCAGCATGCTATTAGCCTTCTTCACTACCTGCCGTACCTGCATGCTTACCTTCATTGATTGGTGCTTAAAAATGTGTTGCTGGAAAAGTGCAGCAGGGGTCAGGCAGCATCAAAGGAGCAGGGGAATCGACGTATCGGGCATAAGCCCTTCTTCAGGAATTCCTTTCAGCCTGTGCTGCTCTGGAGGGAATTCCAGGAATCTGACCCAGCAACACTGAAGGAACAGTGAAATATCTTTTTTAATCCACTTGAGGGACATGGGAATCGCTGGCAGGGTCCAGCATTTATTACCCGTCCCTAGTTACCCCCCCCCCCCCCCGAGAAGGTGGGAGTGAACTGCATTTACTGCCCCCGTCCCAAGTTGCCCCCCCTTGAGAAGGTGGGGGTGTGTGCTGTATTTATTGCCCCTGTCCCTAGTTGCCCCCCAAGGAAGGTGGGGGGGTGTGCTGCATTTACTGCCCCTGTCCCTAGTTGCCCCCCCTTGAGAAGGTGGGAGTGAGCTGCATTTACTGCCCCTGTCCCTAGTTGCCCCTCCCTTGAGAAGGTGGGGGGTGAGCTGCCTTCTTGAACTGCTGCAGTCCATGTGCTGTGGGTAGACGCCCAATGTCCCTGAGGGAGGGAATTCCAGGATTGGGACCCAGCCCCACTGAAGGAATGACCGATATATTTCCAAGTCGGGATGGTGAGGGGCTCGGAGGGGAACATGTAGGGGGTGGTGTTCCCATATATCCGCTTCCCTTGTCCTTCTCGATGGAAGTGGTTGTGGGTTTGGAAGGTGCTGCCTGAGAGTCTTTGGTGAATCTCTGCATGGCATCTTGTAGATGATGCCCATTGCTGCTACTGAGCGTCGGTGGGGGTGGGAGGGGATGCTTGTGGGTGTGGTGCCAATCAAGCGGGGGCTGCTTTGTCCCAGATGGTGTCAAGCTTCTTGAGTGTTGTTGGGGCTGTACCTGTTCAGGGCAAGTGGGGAGTGCACCATCCCACTCTGGGCTGGTGCCCTGTCGGTGGTAGGCCGGTTTTGGGGAGCTGGCACCCGGCATCTGCTGAACGTATTTGCCTATTTTTGTCTCTACATGACTCACCTCGCCCGAAACGTCGACTCTCCTGCTCCTCGGATGCTGCCTGACCTGTCCTGTGCTTTTCCAGCACCACACTCCCGACTCTGACCAGGTTAAATCCATGCCAAAGTGAAATATTCAAGTAGAGTCAAAAACAGGCAAATATGTTTAGCTTGCCCACCGCCGAGAGGGCACCAGTCCAGAGTAATATTACACTTTGGCACGGTTTTAACCTGATCAGAGTCGGGAGTGTGGTGCTGGAAAAGCACAGGACAGGTCAGGCAGCAGCCGGGGAACGGGGGAGTTGACGTTTCGGGTGAGGTGAGGAGATGGGTTTGCGTGAGGGGGGATTTGGAAAGCTCAAACGAGTGCTGAGTCATGATAGCCAGTGTTGTGTTTGTTAAATTCACCCACAGGATGTGGGCATCACTGGCTAGGCCCAGCATTTATTGCCCAATCATAATGGCCCACAGGACAGTGAAGAGTGAACCACATTGGCTGTGGGTCTGGAGTCACATGTAGGCCAGCCCAGGTAAGGATGGCACGATTCCTTCCCGAAAGGGGATTGGTGAAGCAGATGGGGGTTTTCCCTCAACAACTGACGATGGTTCCATGGTCATCATTGGACTCTTCATTCCAGATTCTCTCATCAAACTCAAATTCCAACATCTGCCGTGGCAGGATTTGACCCAGGTCTACCAGAACATCCTGCTGAATTTCGAGATGAATAGCTTAGTGATAATGTCACCTCCAGTATAACAGGTGGGATCAGCATAGAGTCATAGAGATGTACAGCATGGAAACAGGCCCTTCGGTCCAACCCGTCCATGCTGACCAGATATCCCAATCCGATCTAGTCCCACCTACCAGCACCCAGCCCATATCCCTCCAAACCCTTCCTATTCATATACCCATCCAAATGCCCCTTAAATATTGCAATTGTACCAGCCTCCACCACATCCTCTGGCAGCTCATTCCATACACGTACCACCCACTGCGTGAAAAAGTTGCCCCTTAGGTCTTTTTTATATCTTTCCCCTCTCACCCTAAACCTATGCCCTCTACTTCTGGTCTCCCTGACCCCAGGGAAAAGACTTTGTCTATTTATCCTCTCTATGCCCCTTCATGATTTTGTAAACCTCTATAAGGTCACCCCTCAGCCTCCGACGCTCCAGGGAAAACAGCCCCAGCCTGTTCAGCCTCTCCCTGTAGCTCAGATCCTCCAACCCTGGCAACATCCTTGTAAATCTTTTCTGAACCCTTTCAAGTTTCACAACATCTTTCCAATAGGAAGGAGACCAGAATTGCACACAATATTCCAACAGTGGCCTAACCAACGTCCTGTACCGCCACAACATGACCTCCCAACTCCTGTACTCAATACCCTGACCAATAAAGGAAAGCATACCAAACGCCTTCTTCACTATTCTATCTACAGATCTGCAGATGTCAGAGTAAACTAGCAAATAAGGTCAGGACACTGAACAAAGACATGGTTATCTGAATGCACAGAGCATTGATTGTAAACTGGGTGGATTGAAAGGAAAAGGGACGATGAACAGCATTAAACAAAAACCATTCTCGAGACCAGGGTAGAGGCCTGGCTGTGCAAATGGATTTGCCATTTGGAACAGAAAGGAAAAGGGCTTGGAGTGGCTGAGGCCAGCACAGCACGGAAACATGACCGCAGTTTGGAGGACCGCATCTAGAATCCCTTTCAAAAGGTTTAAGAAAGCGCAAAAGGATGAAGTGGGTATTGTTGATCTGTCTCTTGATAGATGCTACACTTTGGAGAGGCAATAAATCAGTAAGCCATTTGGGGATTGTAAGAAAGATTTGTGCACAATTTCAGTCTTCATATATAAGAACAAATCAAACTTGCAAAGGGAGCGGGAGGGTGAGTTCATATGGTCTCACAGGACAGGAAGTAACATGGTGCTGAGGTCCCAGTCAGATCAGACAGAATCTCCCATGGTGCAGCGGGCTCGAGGGGCTGAAGGGCCTCCAGCTGCTCCTATTTCTTATGCATTCATAATCTTAAAATTAACACACACGCGCGCGCACAGACACACGCACACAGGTTCACTCACACACACACACACACACACACACAGGTTCACTCACACGCAGACACACACACACACACAGAGGTTCACTCACACACAGACACACACAGGTTCACTCACACACAGACACACACACACACACAGGTTCACTCACACACAGACACACACAGGTTCACTCACACACAGACACACACACACACACACAGGTTCACTCACACACAGACACACACACAGGTTCACTCACACACAGACACACACAGGTTCACTCACACACAGACACACACACAGGTTCACTCACACACAGACACACACAGGTTCACTCACACGCATGCACACATCCACATCCAGACACACACACACAGGCTCACACACACACACACACACACACACACACACACACATCCACAGACACAGATACACACACACACAGGCTCACACACACACACACACACACACAGACACAGATACACACACACACAGGCTCACATACACACACACACATCCACAGACACAGATACACACACACACACACACACATGCACACATACACATGCGCGCGCACACACATACACACACACACACACACAGGTTCACTCACATGCACGCGCGCACACACACGCACACATCCACATCCACAGACACACACACACACACACACACAGGCTCTCACACACACACAGGCTCACACACACACAGACACACGCGCGAAAACACGTGCACATCCATAGACACACACAAACACATGCAAACATCCACAGACACCCCACCCACATACACAGTGAAGCATATTGTCACACCTTCAAATGTACATAATCACACACACAAAGCAGACACACACAGTCAATAGGAACAGCATCAGCCTATTTGGTTTACTCTCCAATTCCCCAATTCTCCCATTCCATTCTCCAATTCCCATTCCCATTTTCCATTTACTGTCCCAATCCTCACTGACTGCTCCACTCCCAATACCCTGTCCAAGTCCTCCTTTAGTCCCCCCAGCCCTGCTCTCTGTCTCTGCCATTATTAACACTGAAAGTTCACACAGCGATGGAAAGGACAAAACAGAGAGGCCCAGGCATTGCCCAGGAACTGATGGGTACAGAAACACAGAGTGAAAGCGATGGCTAATAGAGGGAGAGAAAAAAACCGATGGGGAAATGTACGTGCTGAGGAGGAGGTGGCAGCTCTGTAGTGGTTGTTAGATGTGTGCGGGCTATTAAATATTGTTGTTTAATTGATAAGTGTTTCCCTGTGAGAGCAGTGAAGGTTAATCAAGACCAGGCAACAGAGAATGTAACTGATACACTGGCTGCTATCTGGTGATCCAAGGAGCAGGAACGTCGACGTTTCGGGCATGAGCCCTTCTTCAGGAATGAGGCCTCATTCCTGAAGAAGGGCTCACGCCCGAAACATCGATTCTCCTGCTCCTTGGATGCTGCCTGACCTGCTGCGCTTTTCCAGCACCACACTTTCAGCTCTGATCTCCAGCATCCGCAGTCCTCACTTTCTCCTGCTATCTGGTGATGTCTATTGGTTAATCTTTTGGTAAACCACAGCTGAACCCTCCTGGTTTACCCAGTGGTCTGGTTCAACCAACCTGCGATGGTAAGAAAGAGACAATGGTTAATGGTGGGAGCACCCGCATATCCCACGGCTGGTTCAGAAAACTCAACGGTAAGGTCTTGGAGTAGAAGGGAGCGGCTGTCGCCTCACGGTTAAGTGATGCAGTTATTAGTGACTCATTGCTGACGACCGTGCGGTGTCTGAGTGCACTGATAGGTACAGAGAGCACCAATAGATCATTCAAAGTTCATTCTCAGGCTACCAGTATCACTGGAAATGAAACTCTGTGACGACCATCCCACCAACCTCCATGTCCAACTTATCATCCGCCGTCATTTCCGCCACCTCCAAACGGACCCCACCACCAGGGACTTATTTCCCCCCCCTCCCCTATCAGCGTTCCGAAAAGACCACTCCCTCCGCGACTCCCTCGTCAGGTCCATACCCCCCACCAACCCAACCTCCACTCCCGGCACCTTCCCCTGCAACCGCAAGAAATGCAAAACTTGCGCCCACACCTCCCCCCTTACCTCCCTCCAAGGCCCCAAGGGACACTTCCATATCTGCCACAAATTCACCTGCACCTCCACACACATCATTTACTGCATCCGCTGCACCCGATGTGGCCTCCTCTATATTGGGGAGACAGGCCGCCTACTTGCGGAACGTTTCAGTGAACACCTCTGGGACACCCGCACCAACCAACCCAACCACCCCGTGGCTCAACACTTCAACTCCCCCTTCAACATGCAGGTCCTTGGACTCCTCCATCGTCAGACCATGGCAACACGACGGTTGGAGGAAGAGCGCCTCATCTTCCGCCTAGGAACCCTCCAACCACAAGGGATGAACTCAGATTTCTCCAGTTTCCTCATTTCCCCTCCCCCCACCTTGTCTCAGTCAAATCCCTCGAACTCAGCACCGCCTTCCTAACCTGGAATCTTCTTCCTGACCTCTCCGCCCCCACCCCACTCCGGCCTATCACCCTCACCTTGACCTCCCTCCACCTATTGCATTCCCAACGCCCCTCCCCCAAGTCCCTCCTCCCTACCTTTTATCTTAGCCTGCTGGACACACTTTCCTCATTCCTGAAGAAGGGCTGATGCCCGAAACGTCGATTCTCCTGTTCCTTGGATGCTGCCTGACCTGCTGCGCTTTTCCAGCAACACATTTTCAGCAGCGACTCCTGACAGAAAGACAGGAAAAAGCAGCAGGTTAGTGAGTTTCTGAGTTCTGACAGACTTCACCCTGGGATCTTCGAAGAGGAGTTCATTACAAAGTAGATACATTGGTGTCAACAATCCATTAAATTGTGGACAAGTTCCACTGGGCTGGCAAGTAACAAATATACCCCTTCCATTTATGGTGGGGAGATTGTGGAGAACAGGACACTACAGGACAGTTAGCTTGCCATCTGCTAAAGGTGTTAAATTTGATCAGTAAGGAGGTTATAACTGGACACTTGGAAAACCCCAAGGTTCTCGGGAAGTCAGCAAGCTTTGTAAAAGGGAAGTTGATTGGAGTTATGTGAAGGTGCAAAATGCACTGTAGATAAAGGGGAGCTCACTGATATACTGTACATGGATTTCCAGAACTCATTTAAGAAGGTACAACATCAAAAAGTAATTGTGGAAAAAGACAACCCCCTGGTATAGCATGGATGGAAGATTGTCTGGCTGGTAGAAAACAGAGTGTATAGATCTTTGTCTGATTAACAGGATCGGATGAGTGGGATCCCATAGAGAGCCTCTACCTTTTATAATTCAACATCTTAGATAGAGGAATCAAAGGGTAAGCTTGCAAATGATGTCAAGTCAGAAAGGAAAGTATATTGTGACAATGACACAGAGAAGGAGCAGACCGATATAGATATGGTGAGTGAGCAGAGATCAGGAGGATGGAGAGTAGTGTGAAAAAATGTAAAGTAGTTTGTTTTGAGAGGAAGAATTAATATAAAGGAAAACAAAATATGACTTAATTAGAGAGCAGCTGCAGAATTCGGAGGTGCAGAGGTGCTAAATCAGAAAACAAGTGTGTGCAGAGACCGTGGATAATTGAGAAGGTTAAAAGAGGAATTGAATATAAAAGTAAGGAGTTTATGCTTCAGCTATACAGGGCATTGAAGACAACACTTCTCAAATACTGCAGTTTGAGTATCCTTGTGGAAGGAAGGGAATTAGTGTATCAGAGAGAGTTCAGAAGAGGTGATCAGATACTGTCAGGAATGAGCGGGCTCATCAAATGGGGAAATTCTGGACAAACCTGGGCCTGTTTCCATTGGCAGGGCAAGGACTGAATTGAGGGAAGTTTATAAGAAATACATAAATACACCCAGTCATTAGCAACCAATGGGACACACTGAGACACCCCAATTAGTGTAGAGATAACACACAGCAGCAAATTCACACATAAACAACAACCCAACTCCAAAGGCTTAAATAAATGAAGCAATGTTGGAAGTCAATAGACAATAGACAATAGTGCAGGAGTAGGCCATTCTGCCCTTCCAGCCTGCACCACCATTCAATATGATCATGGCTGATCATCCTTAATCAGTATCCTGTTCCTGCCTTATCTCCATAACCCTTGATTCCACTATCCTTGAGACCTCTATCCAACTCTTTCTTAAATGAATCCAGAGACTGGGCCTCCACTGCCCTCTGGGGCAGAGCATTCCACACAGCTATCACTCTCTGGGTGAAGAAGTTTCTCCTCATCTCTGTCCTAAATGGTCTACCCCGTATTTTTAAGCTGTGTCCTCTGGTTCGGGACTCACCCATCAGCGGAAACATGTTTCCTGCTGCCAGAGTGTCCAATCCTTTAATAATCTTATAGATCTCAATCAGATCCCCTCTCAGTCTTCTAAACTCAAGGGTATACAAGCCCAGTCACTCCAGTCTTTCAGTGTAAGGTAATCCCGCCATTCCAGGAATTGACCTCATGAACCTACGCTGCACTCCCTCAATAGCCAGAATGTCTTTCCTCAAATTTGGAGACCAGAACTGCACACAGTACTTCAGGTGTGGTCTCACCAGGGCCCTGTACAGCTGCAGAAGAACCTCTTTGCTTCTATACTCAATCCCTCTTGTTATGAAGGACAGCATGCTATTAGCCTTCTTCACTACCTGCTGTACCTGCATGCTTACCTTCATTCATTGGTGTACAAGAACACCCAGATCTCTCTGTACTGCCCCTTTACCTAACTTGACTCCATTAATCTGCCTTCCTGTTCTTGCCACCAAAGTAGATAACCACACATTTATTCACATTAAACTGCATCTACCATGCATCTGACCACTCACCTAACCTGTCCAGGTCACCCTGTAACCTCCTAACATCTTCCTCACATTTCACCCTGCCACCCAGCTTAGTATCATCAGCAAATTTGCTAATGTTATTGCTGATACCATCTTCTATATCATTAATATATATTGTAAAAAGCTGCGGTCCCAGCACTGATCCCTGCAGTACCCCACTGGTCACTGCCTGCCATTCCGAAATGGAGCCGTTTATCACTACTCTTTGTTTCCTATCAGCCAACCAACTTTCAATCCAAGTCTGTACTTTGCCCCCAATACCATGCGCACTAATTTTGTTCACTAACCTCCTATGTGGGACTTTATCAAAGTTACATCCTCAAAACAGTGAACCAGGCTCTTAGTAAGAACTGGATGGGAAGCCTATCGCTCAGTACTGACCCTCTGATAGTGCAGCAGTCCCTCAGTACTGACCCTCTGACAGTGCAGCAGTCCCTCAGTACTGACCCTCTGACAGTGCGTCACTCCCTCAGCACTGACCCTTTGACAGTGCAGCACTCCCTCAGTACTGACCCTCTGAGAGTGCGGCACTCCCTCATTACTGACCCTCTGACAGTGCGGCACTCCCTCAGTACTGACCCTCTGACAGTGCGGCACTCCCTCAGTACTGACTCTTCAACAGTGAAGTACACCCTCAGCACTGACCCTCTGACAGTGAAGCACTCCCTCAGCACTGACCCTCTGACAGTGAAGCACTGCCTCAGCACTGACCCTCTGACAGTGAGGCACTCCCTCAGCACTGACCCTCTGACAGTGCAGCACTGCCTCAGCACTGACCCTCTGACAGTGAGGCACTCCCTCAGCACTGACCCTCTGACAGTGCAGCACTGCCTCAGCACTGACCCTCTGACAGTGAGGCACTCCCTCAGCACTGACCCTCTGACAGTGAGGCACCCCCTCAGTACTGACCTTCTGATAGTGCAGCACTCCCTCAGAACTGACCCTCTGACAGTGCAGCACTCCCTCAGCACTGACCCTCTGACAGTGCGGCGCTCCCTCAGCACTGACCCTCCGATAGTGTGGCGCTCCCTCAGCACCGACCCTCTGACAGTGCGGCACTCCCTCAGCACTGACCCTCTGACAGTGCGGCACTCCCTCAGCACCGACCCTCTGACAGTGCGGCACTCCCTCAGCACTGACCCTCTGACAGTGCGGCTCTCCCTCAGTACTGACCCTCTGACAGTGTGGCACTTCCTCAGCACTGACCCTCTGACAGTGTGGCACTCCCTCAGCACTGACCCTCCGACTGTGTGACACTCCCTCAGCACTGACCCTCTGACAGTGCGGCACTCCCTCAGTACTGACCCTCTGACAGTGTGGCACTCCCTCAGCACTGACCCTCCGACTGTGTGACACTCCCTCAGCACTGACCCTCTGACAGTGCGGCACTCCCTCAGTACTGACCCTCTGACAGTGTGGCACTCCCTCAGCACTGACCCTCTGACAGTGCAGCACTCCCACACTGGGGTTGGACTGGGATTCCCACCCTAGTTTCTCTTCTCCCGTGTCTGGTTCGAAGTGAAGTTACTGGTGAGTGACCTACAGTGGGCAGTGAATCATCCCCCTTTCCTTTCTCTCTTGCTTTTGGCTCAGTGTTTTGGATGTGGAAAGGTGGACGGTGTTTGAGGGAACAAATACAACCATCCCACTCACAGGCCTCGTGTTCAATTCTATGTCAGCCACAGCCTGTGAGATCAACAGAAACTTCTCTCAATCCTTTTCACCTAATTTACAGTCGCTGCCAACAAAAAGTGAACTCAGAACCTCCATCAATCTCCCTCAGATCTTCCCAACGAGTTCTACTTGAGGCTAAGGAAATGCCAAACATTCCCGGAATGAGCAGGTCGTTTTCTGAGGGTTGGCGTGGCCTATCACCTCTGGGGTTTAGAAGAGTCAGGGAGTTAGATACCATCCTGTGGGCCAAGGTATGGAGAGATATGGAGGGAGGGCGGGATTAGGGCATCGAGCCCGATGATCAGCCCTGATTATCTTGAGGGGCTGTCCCTATTTTCTATGTTTCTAGATGGAGGTTTGCTTGCTGAGCTGGAAGGGTCAATTCCAGACGTTTCATCACCCGACTACATAAGATCTTCAGTGGGCCTCCAGGCGAAGCACTGTTCATGATTCCTGCTTTCTATTTTTATGTTTGGCTTTCCTTGGGTTGGTGATGTCATTTCCTGTGGCGATGCCATTTCCTTTGGTGATGTCATTTCCTGTTCTTTTTCTCAGGGTATGTTTCTATGATTTAATTCAACATGTAATATCCTGAAGGGATTTGACCGTGTGGATGTATAATAGACCAAACCAAACCCCCTCAAATTGCACTAAGAAGATATCCGAGCCTGTTAACTGTTTCGTATGTTAAAGGCTGGTGTCAGACATTGAGCTCCGGGTGTAATTTGATTGGTTAAACTATCAGGTTTGGAAAGAATTAGATTAACTTAACTCTATTGGAAAACGTAATAGAATAATAGATTATTTAACTGCTAAAGACTGACTGTTCTGATATCATAAACACACCCTTGGCAAAGGCAAGTTCAGTAAAACAGGTTGTCTCATATGGAATTCAAGCAACAGGAAGTGAACCCTAGTTTTTAGCTGTAACAGGGAGAGAGAGAAGAGTCTCCACATCCAGCTTCAAGAACCCAGCAACTGCTGAAAGCTAAAACTGCCGATCCTGGTTCAGTGGGTGTGTGACTCCACCCATTCAGGCTGTTTTCAACATGTGGGACATCTCATCAAGAGGAAGAAGGAAGCTTCCATAACGCTGAGGAAACAAGGATCAGACTGGGCTCTAGACAGTTACAAGGTAGCCAGGAAGGAACTGACAAACAGAGTTGGGAAAGTTCGAGAAGGGGCATGACTAAGGAAAACCTTAGGGGATTCTACACTTCCGTGAGGAACAAGAGGATGGCCAGAGTGCGGGGTAGGGCCGATCAGGGATAGTGCAGGGAACCTGCGCCTGGAGTCGGAGGAGATAGGGGAAGGTCCTTAATGCATACTTCGCTTCAGTATTCACTACTGAGAGAAACCTTGTCATTTGTGAGGACAGTGTGAAACAGACTGATATGCTCAAAACACGTTGATGTTAAGAAGGAGAAATTACTACAGGAAGTGAGGGAAGGGATTGCTGAACCTTTGGTGATGATCTTTGCCTCCTCACTGTCCACTGGTGTAGTGCCAGATAATTGGAGGGTGGCAAATGGTATTGCCTTGTTCAAGAAAGGGAATAGGGATAATCCTGGGAATTATAGACCAGTCAGACTGATGTCAGTAGTGGGCAAATTATTGAAGAACATACTGAGAGACAGGATTTGTGATTACTTGGAAAACCATAGTTTGATTAGAGATCATCAGCACGGCTTTGTAAGGGGCAGGTCATGCCTCACAAATATTATTGAATTCTTTAAGGATGTGACAAAACACATTGATGAAGGTAGAGCAGTGAATATGGTGTATATGGATTATAGCAAGGTGTTTCTTAAGGTTACCCATGGGAGGCTCATTCAGGAGGCATGAGATTCCGGGACATTTACCTGTCTGGATACAGAATTGGCTGGCCTATAGAAGACAGAAGGTGGTGGTAGATGGAAAGTATTCAGCCTGGAGCTCGGTGACCAGTGGTGTTCTGCAAGGATTGGTTCTGGGACCTCTCCTCTTTGTGATTTTTATAAATGACTTGGATAAGGAAGTGGAAAGGTGGGTTAGTAAGTTTGCCGATGACACAAAGTTGTGGTGGAGTTGTGGATAGTGTGGAGGGCTGTTGTAGGTTGCAACAGGACATTGACAGGATGCAGAACTGGGCTGAGAAGTGACAGATAGAGTTCAACCTGGAAAAGTGTGAAGTGATTCACTTTGGAAGGTTGAATTTAAATGCAGAATATTGGGTTAAAGGCGAGATCCTTGGCAGTGTGGAGGAACAGACGGATCTAGGTGTCTATATCCATAGATCCCTCAAAGTTGCCACCCAAGTTGATAGAGTTGTTAAGAAGGTGTATGGTGTTTCATTAGCAGGGGGGATTGAGTTTAAGAGGTGTGAGGTTGTCCTGCAGCTCAATAGAGCCCTGGTTAGACCACACTTGGAATATTGTGTTCAGTTCTGTTTGCCTCATTATAGGAAGGTTGTGGAAGCTTTAGAGAGGGTGCAGAAGAGATTTACCAGGATGCTCCCGGCCTAGAGGGCATGTCTTATGAAGAAAGGTCGAGGGAGCTAGGTTTTTTTCTCATTGGAGTGAAGAGGATGAGAGGTGACTTGATAGAGTTGTACAAGATGATGAGAGGCACAGATAGAATGAATAGTCATTTTCTCAGGACAGAAATGGCTGTCATGAGGGGGTATAATTGGAAGGTGATTGGAGGAAGGTTGAGGAGAGATATCAGAGGTAGGTTCTTTGCACAGAGAGTGGTGGGTGGGTGGAATGCACTGCCAGCGGTGGGAGTAGAGTCAGATACGTTAGGAACATATAAGCGACTGCTGGATAGGCACATGGAAGATAGTACAGTGAAGGGTGGGTTCGTCAATTTGCCAATGACATGTAGGTTAGTTTGATCTTAGAATAGGATAAAAGGCCAGCACAACATAGAAGGCCGAAGGGCCTGCACTGTGCAGTACTGTTCTATGTTCTGTTGTTTCAACTTTTAAGAAGTAGCACCCAAGGCTTCACGAGCTGCTCACTTTATTGGCTTTGAGCAGACTGTTCATTATTTCTGTCTCAACCTTACCTCATAAATACAGCCAGGACAAAAGGCCCCTCTTAAAGCCATGGTATCATCACAGGAGAGGCTAGAACTAGGGGTCATTGTTTAAAAGGAAGGGGGTCATTTATTTGGCACAAAGATGAAGAAACGTTTTGTTTTACAATTGGAGAGTAGAGAGTCTTTGAAACCCCCTCGGCAGTGGGATGCAGAACTTTTAAATATCTTGAAGGCAGAGGTGGGTGGGATCTTGATGAGATGATCAGAGATTTACAGGAATGGAGAGCTGAGGTTTTACCCTGCTCAGCCATGACAGTCTCAAAGGGAGAGTGGCCTACCCTTGTTCCTTCTTTGTGTGTAAGGAAATGCCAAGCGATTCATCTCCCCGTCAGAGCGAGTGCCCAAGGAGGGGATTGGCACGTGTCGCGACCATCAGCTCAGGATATCCACTTGTCAAGCCTGATGCTGAGGGGGCTTTCCTGTCTCTTCTAAGGTTGCAGGATGATGTGCCCGGCTGCTCCCTGGGCACTAGCTGTCACCCTGTGTAAACCTTCCTTGGTGACACTGACATCTGCCAGGCCCAGCACATGCCCAAGCCAGGGAAAACTTCGTGGCTTGGTTGGCAATTGGCATGCACAGCACGGAGGGATTGGCCTCACTGGGTGAACTTGCTTTGTACCGTCGTGCTGCGGATGGGTCAGAGACGGGATTTGCCCCCACGTTGACCTGTGACCTCTGCACGGCAAAAGCCCAGCTCTGACATCAACATGTCGACAGAGACCACCATCAGTGCCCTACACCAGGCCCCATCAGGAAAGGCCAAGCCCTTGTGTGGCTTGCGTGGCAGGCTGCACCTTTTCCAAATCGGCTCATTCCCACCCCTCCCCCCCCACCCCCCCAACCCCCAACCCCGGAAAGGCAGCACAGCAAGTGACATCTTCCTGAAGGACCACCATATCCCGCCCTGTCTCAGAAAGATGCCAGTCACAAGTAACGGGATTCCTGGAAAAATCGAAGCTCATGTGATTCAGGAAGCATGCCCTCTGCTGCTTGGGGTGAGACCTGGCACAAAGGACGATGGTGGTGTTTGTTGGAGGGTCAGTCATCTCAGCTCCAGGACATCTCTGCAGGAGTCCCTTAGGGTAGGGTCCTCAACCCAACCATCTTCAGCTGCTTCATCAATGACCTTCCCTCTGTCCTAAGGCCAGAAGTGGGGGATGTTGGGGATGACTGCCCCATGTTCAGCACTATTCGTGACTCCTGAGGTAATGAAGCAGACAATGTCCAAGTGCAACAAATCCTCAATTATTGTCCCTCTGGATCCTACTTATCCTTGGACCGATAGGTGCTGTGCAATATCCATGCCACAGAAATGCCAGGAAATAACTATCTCCAGGTACAAAGATTCTAACCTTTAGTCCTTGACAGTCAAAGGCAGAATCATCACTACCCAGCTCCAATAACATCGCTGTGGGGGGCTGTTCCAATTGACCAGAAATGGAAGTGAACGAAAAGCAAAAATACTGCTGATGTTGGAATTTGGAAACAAAAGCGGAAAATGCTGGAGAAACTCAGCAGGTCTGGCAGCACATGTGGAGAGAAAGCAGAGTTAATGTTTCAAATCCAACCCCAGAACTCAGCGTTTTGTCGAAAGGTCACACTGGACTCGGAACATTCCTGTTTCTGTTTCCATAGATACAGCCAGACCTGCTGAGTTTCTCCAGCCCTTCCTGTTTACATCATGGAGTTGACTTGCTACATAAGCACAGTGGCTCATCTCCCGACTCCCCACAACCTGTCCCTCACCTACAAGGCACACCTCAGGAAGGTGATCGAATCCTCCCCATTTGCCCTGGATGGGGGCAGCTCCAACAACACTCAAGAAGCTCACCATCATCAAAGCAGCCCACTTAATTGGGGCCACATTCACCATCCATCCCACCTATCATCACCGTCTGCATGATTAGATTAGATTCCTTACAGTGTGGAAACAGGCCCTTCGGCCCAACAAATCTATACCAACCCTCTGAAGAGTAACCCACCCAAACCCATCTCCCTCTGACTAATGCACCTAACACTACGGGCCATTTAGCACGGCCAATTCACCCTAACCTGCACATCTTTGGACTGTGGGAGGAAACCAGAGCACACCCACGGAGACACAGGGAGAATGTACAAACTCCACACAGTCAGTTACCCGAGGCAGGAATCGAACCTGGGACTCTGATGCTGTGAGGCAGCAGTGCTAACCACTGAGCCACCATGCGATGCTCTGTACAGTTTACCAAGGTTCTTCTGACAGCTCCTTCTAACTCAGCGACCCCTACCACATGGACAGATGAGAGTGATGGATACAGCTCAGTCTTTCTCCCCTTTCTCCCTAGGGAACATACCATCCTTACTTGGACCCATCTCGCCATTCCTGTGCCTGGCTCCTGTAGGGGGAGTGGGTTGATCTATACGGCCATCGGTGGCAAAAGAAGGCAGCTGAACAGTACCTTTCACAGGGGCAATTAGGGACAGGCAATAACTGCTGAACCAGCTGGTGGTGTCCACATCTCAGTAAAGAAGGAGAGAAAACCCCCTCCAGACCCGGGACAGCCCACATCTGCCAACGTATTTCACAGACAGTATCCTCCTGTCACCTGTCCTGAAGACAGTGAAGGAGGGGTCAAAGAGTTATAGAGATATACACCACGGAAACAGACCCTTCGGTCCAACCCGTCCACGCCGACCAGATATCCCAACCCAATCTAGTCCCACCTGCCAGCGCCCGGCCCATATCCCTCCAAACCCTTCCTATTCATATTCCCATCCAAATGCCCTTTAAATGTTGCAATTGTACCAGCCTCCACCACATCCTCTGGCAGCTCATTCCATACACGTACCACCCTCTGTGTGAAAAAGTTGCCCCTCAGGTCTCTTTTATATCTTTCCCCTCTCCCCCTAAACCTATACCCTCTAGTTCTAGATTCTTCCACCCCAGGGAAAAGACTTTTGTAAACCTCTATAAGGTCACCCCTCAGCCTCTGACACTCCAGGGAAAACAGCCCCAGCCTACTCAACCTCTCCCTTTAACTGAAATCCTTCAAGCCTGGCAACATCCTTGTAAATCTTTTCTGAACCCTTTCAGGTTTCACTACATCTTTCCAATAGGAAAGAGACCAGAATTGCACGCAATATTCCAACAGTGGCCTAACCAATGTCCTGTACAACCGCAACATGACCTCCCAACTCCTGTACTCAATACTCTGACCAATAAAGGAAAGCATACCAAACGCCTACTTGACTATCCTATCTACCTGTCTCCCTCTCTCTGTCTCCCCATCTCTGTCTCCATGTCTCTGTCTCCCTCTCTTGTCACCCCATCTCTGTCTCCCTGTCTCTGTCTCCCTGTCTCTGTCTCCCTGTCTGTGTTTCCCTGTTTCTGTCTCCCCGTCTCTGTCTCCCTCTCTCTGTCTCCCTCTCCCTGTCTCCCTGTCTCTGTCTCCCTCCCTCTGTCTCACTGTCTCTGTCTTCCTGTCTCTGTCTCCCCATCTCTGTCTCTCTCTGTCTCCCTGTCTGTGTCTCCCCGTCTCTGTCTCCCTGTCTCTGTCTCCCTCCCTCTGTCTCTCTCTCTCTGTCTCCCTCTCTCTGTTTCCTCGGCTTTGTTTCCCTGTCTGTGTCTCCCTCCCTCTGTCTCCCTCTCTCTGTCTCACTCCCTCTGTCTCCCCATCTCTGTCTCCCTCTCTCTGTTTCCCCGGCTTTGTCTCCCTGTCTGTGTCTCCCTGTCTCTGTATCCCTGTCTCTGTCTCCCTCTCTCCGTCTTCCCGTCTCTGTCTCCCCATCTCTGTCTCTCTCTCTCTCTCTCTCTCCCTCTCTCTGTCTCCCTGTCTGTGTCTCCCTCTCTCTGTCTCCCTCTCTCTGTCTCCCTGCCTCTGTCTCCCCGTCTCTGTCTCCCTCTCTCTGTCTCCCTCTCTCTGTCTCCCTCTCTCTGTCTCCCTGTCTGTGTCTCCCCATCTCTGTCTCCCTGTCTCTGTCTCCCTCTCTCTGTCTCCCTCTCCCTGTCTCCCTCTCTCTGTCTCCCTCTCTCTGTCTCCCTGTCTGTGTCTCCCTGTCTCTGTCTCCCTCTCTCTGTCTCCCTGTCTGTGTCTCCCTGTCTGTATCTCCCTCTCTCTGTCTCCCCATCTGTGTCTCCCTCTCTCTGTCTCCCCATCTGTGTCTCCGTGTCTGTGTCTCCCTCTCTCTGTCTCCCTCCTCTGTCTCCCTGTCTCTGTCTCCCTCTCTCTGTCTCCCTCTCTCTGTCTCCCCATCTGTGTCTCCCTCTCTCTGTCTCCCCGTCTGTGTCTCCCTGTCTGTGTCTCCCTCTCTCTGTCACCCCGTCTGTGTCTCCCTGTCTGTGTCTCCCTCTCTCTGTCTCCCCGTCTGTGTGTCCCTGTCTGTGTCTCCCTCTCTCTGTCTCCCCATCTGTGTCTCCCTCTCTCTGTCTCCCCGTCTGTGTCTCCCTGTCTGTGTCTCCCTCTCTCTGTCTCCCCGTCTGTGTCTCCCCGTCTGTGTCTCCCTGTCTCTGTCTCCCTGTCTGTGTCTCCCTCTCTCTGTCTCCCCGTCTGTGTGTCCCTGTCGGTGTCTCCCTCTCTCTGTCTCCTGTCTGTGTCTCCCTGTTGGTGTTCCCTCCCTCTGTCTCCCCGTCTGTGTCTCCCTGTCTCTGTCTCCCCGTCTGTGTCTCCCTCTCTCTGTCTCCCCGTCTGTGTCTCCCTGTCTCTGTCTCCCTGTCTCTGTCTCCCCGTCTCTGTCTCCCTGTCTGTGTGTCCCTGTCTGTGTCTCCCTCTCTCTGTCTCCCTCTCTCTCTGTCTCCCTCTCTCTGTCTCCCTGTCTGTGTCTCCCTGTCTCTGTCTCCCTGTCTCTGTCTCCCCGTCTGTGTCTCCCTCTCTCTGTCTCCCTCTCTCTGTCTCCCTCTCTCTGTGTCTCCCTCTCTCTGTCTCCCTCTCTCTGTCTCCCTGTCTGTGTCTCCCTGTCTCTGTCTCCCTGTCTCTGTCTCCCCGTCTGTGTCTCCCTGTCTGTGTCTCCCCGTCTGTGTCTCCCTCTCTCTGTCTCCCTGTCTCTGTCTCCCTCTCTCTGTCTCCCTCCCTCTGTCTCCCTGTCTGTGTCTCCCTCTCTCTGTCTCCCCGTCTGTGTCTCCCTGTCTCTTGTCTCCCTGTCTCTGTCTCCCCGTCTGTGTCTCCCTCTCTCTGTCTCCCCGTCTGTGTCTCCCTGTCTCTGTCTCCCCGTCTCTGTCTCCCCGTCTCTGTCTCCCTGTCTGTGTGTCCCTGTCTGTGTCTCCCTCTCTCTGTCTCCACGTCTCTGTCTCCCCGTCTCTGTCTCCCTGTCTCTGTCTCCCTCTCTCTGTCTCCCTGTCTGTGTCTCCCTGTCTGTGTGTCCCTGTCTGTGTCTCCCTCTCTCTGTCCCCCTCTCTCTGTGTCTCCCTCTCTCTGTGTCTCCCTCTCTCTGTCTCCCTGTCTGTGTGTCCCTGTCTGTGTCTCCCTCTCTCTGTCTCCCTCTCTCTGTGTCTCCCTCTCTCTGTCTCCCTCTCTCTGTCTCCCTGTCTGTGTCTCCCTGTCTCTGTCTCCCTGTCTCTGTCTCCCCGTCTGTGTCTCCCTGTCTCTGTCTCCCTCTCTCTGTCTCCCTCTCTCTGTGTCTCCCTCTCTCTGTCTCCCTCTCTCTGTCTCCCTGTCTGTGTCTCCCTGTCTCTGTCTCCCTGTCTCTGTCTCCCCGTCTGTGTCTCCCTGTCTGTGTCTCCCCGTCTGTGTCTCCCTCTCTCTGTCTCCCTGTCTCTGTCTCCCTCTCTCTGTCTCCCTCCCTCTGTCTCCCTGTCTGTGTCTCCCTCTCTCTGTCTCCCCGTCTGTGTCTCCCTGTCTCTTGTCTCCCTGTCTCTGTCTCCCCGTCTGTGTCTCCCTCTCTCTGTCTCCCCGTCTGTGTCTCCCTGTCTCTGTCTCCCTCTCTCTGTCTCCCCGTCTCTTTCTCCCTGTCTGTGTGTCCCTGTCTGTGTCTCCCTCTCTCTGTCTCCACGTCTCTGTCTCCCCGTCTCTGTCTCCCTGTCTCTGTCTCCCTCTCTCTGTCTCCCTGTCTGTGTCTCCCTGTCTGTGTGTCCCTGTCTGTGTCTCCCTCTCTCTGTCCCCCTCTCTCTGTGTCTCCCTCTCTCTGTCTCCCTCTCTCTGTGTCTCCCTCTCTCTGTCTCCCTCTCTCTGTCTCCCTGTCTGTGTCTCCCTGTCTCTGTCTCCCTGTCTCTGTCTCCCCGTCTGTGTCTCCCTCTCTCTGTCTCCCTCTCTCTGTCTCCCTCTCTCTGTGTCTCCCTCTCTCTGTCTCCCTCTCTCTGTCTCCCTGTCTGTGTCTCCCTGTCTCTGTCTCCCTGTCTCTGTCTCCCCGTCTGTGTCTCCCTGTCTGTGTCTCCCCGTCTGTGTCTCCCTCTCTCTGTCTCCCTGTCTCTGTCTCCCTCTCTCTGTCTCCCTCCCTCTGTCTCCCTGTCTGTGTCTCCCTCTCTCTGTCTCCCCGTCTGTGTCTCCCTGTCTCTTGTCTCCCTGTCTCTGTCTCCCCGTCTGTGTCTCCCTCTCTCTGTCTCCCCGTCTGTGTCTCCCTGTCTCTGTCTCCCCGTCTCTGTCTCCCCGTCTCTGTCTCCCTGTCTGTGTGTCCCTGTCTGTGTCTCCCTCTCTCTGTCTCCACGTCTCTGTCTCCCCGTCTCTGTCTCCCTGTCTCTGTCTCCCTCTCTCTGTCTCCCTGTCTGTGTCTCCCTGTCTGTGTCTCCCTCTCTCTGTCTCCCTGTCTCTGTCTCCCTCTCTCTGTCTCCCTCTCTCTGTCTCCCTGTCTCTGTCTCCCTGTCTCTGTCTCCCTCTCTCTGTCTCCCTGGCTGTGTGTCCCTGTCTGTGTCTCCCCGTCTCTGTCTCCCCGTCTCTGTCTCCCTGTCTCTGTCTCCTTCTCTCTGTCTCCCTGTCTGTGTCTCGCTGTCTGTGTCTCCCTCTCTCTGTCTCCCTGTCTGTGTCTCCCTCTCTCTGTCTCCCTGTCTGTGTCTCCCTGTCGGTGTCTCCCTCTCTCTGTCTCCTGTCTGTGTCTCCCTGTCTGTGCCTCCCCGTCTCTGTCTCCATGTCTGTGTCTCCCTGTCTGTGTCTCCCCGTCTGTGTCTCCCTCTCTCTGTCTCCCTGTCTCTGTCTCCCTCTCTCTGTCTCCCTCCCTCTGTCTCCCTGTCTGTGTCTCCCTCTCTCTGTCTCCCTCTCTCTGTCTCCCTGTCTGTGTCTCCCTGTCTCTGTCTCCCTGTCTCTGTCTCCCCGTCTGTGTCTCCCTCTCTCTGTCTCCCTCTCTCTGTCTCCCTCTCTCTGTGTCTCCCCATCTGTGTCTCCCTCTCTCTGTCTCCCTCTCTCTGTCTCCCTGTCTGTGTCTCCCTGTCGGTGTCTCCCTCTCTCTGTCTCCTGTCTGTGTCTCCCTGTCTGTGCCTCCCCGTCTCTGTCTCCATGTCTGTGTCTCCCTGTCTGTGTCTCCCCATCTGTGTCTCCCTCTCTCTGTCTCCCTGTCTCTGTCTCCCTCTCTCTGTCTCCCTCCCTCTGTCTCCCTGTCTGTGTCTCCCTCTCTCTGTCTCCCTCTCTCTGTCTCCCTCTCTCTGTCTCCCCGTCTCTGTCTCCCTGTCTCTGTCTCCCTCTCTCTGTCTCCCCGTCTCTGTCTCCCTGTCTCTGTCTCCCTCTGTCTGTCTCCCTCTCTCTGTCTCCCTGTCTGTGTCTCCCTCTCTCTGTCTCCCTCTCTCTGTCTCCCTCTCTCTGTCTCTGTCTCCCTCTCTCTGTCTCCCCGTCTGTGTCTCCCTGTCTCTTGTCTCCCTGTCTCTGTCTCCCCGTCTGTGTCTCCCTCTCTCTGTCTCCCCGTCTGTGTCTCCCTGTCTCTGTCTCCCTCTCTCTGTCTCCCCGTCTCTTTCTCCCTGTCTGTGTGTCCCTGTCTGTGTCTCCCTCTCTCTGTCTCCACGTCTCTGTCTCCCCGTCTCTGTCTCCCTGTCTCTGTCTCCCTCTCTCTGTCTCCCTGTCTGTGTCTCCCTGTCTGTGTGTCCCTGTCTGTGTCTCCCTCTCTCTGTCCCCCTCTCTCTGTGTCTCCCTCTCTCTGTCTCCCTCTCTCTGTGTCTCCCTCTCTCTGTCTCCCTCTCTCTGTCTCCCTGTCTGTGTCTCCCTGTCTCTGTCTCCCTGTCTCTGTCTCCCCGTCTGTGTCTCCCTCTCTCTGTCTCCCTCTCTCTGTCTCCCTCTCTCTGTGTCTCCCTCTCTCTGTCTCCCTCTCTCTGTCTCCCTGTCTGTGTCTCCCTGTCTCTGTCTCCCTGTCTCTGTCTCCCCGTCTGTGTCTCCCTGTCTGTGTCTCCCCGTCTGTGTCTCCCTCTCTCTGTCTCCCTGTCTCTGTCTCCCTCTCTCTGTCTCCCTCCCTCTGTCTCCCTGTCTGTGTCTCCCTCTCTCTGTCTCCCCGTCTGTGTCTCCCTGTCTCTTGTCTCCCTGTCTCTGTCTCCCCGTCTGTGTCTCCCTCTCTCTGTCTCCCCGTCTGTGTCTCCCTGTCTCTGTCTCCCCGTCTCTGTCTCCCCGTCTCTGTCTCCCTGTCTGTGTGTCCCTGTCTGTGTCTCCCTCTCTCTGTCTCCACGTCTCTGTCTCCCCGTCTCTGTCTCCCTGTCTCTGTCTCCCTCTCTCTGTCTCCCTGTCTGTGTCTCCCTGTCTGTGTCTCCCTCTCTCTGTCTCCCTGTCTCTGTCTCCCTCTCTCTGTCTCCCTCTCTCTGTCTCCCTGTCTCTGTCTCCCTGTCTCTGTCTCCCTCTCTCTGTCTCCCTGGCTGTGTGTCCCTGTCTGTGTCTCCCCGTCTCTGTCTCCCCGTCTCTGTCTCCCTGTCTCTGTCTCCTTCTCTCTGTCTCCCTGTCTGTGTCTCGCTGTCTGTGTCTCCCTCTCTCTGTCTCCCTGTCTGTGTCTCCCTCTCTCTGTCTCCCTGTCTGTGTCTCCCTGTCGGTGTCTCCCTCTCTCTGTCTCCTGTCTGTGTCTCCCTGTCTGTGCCTCCCCGTCTCTGTCTCCATGTCTGTGTCTCCCTGTCTGTGTCTCCCCGTCTGTGTCTCCCTCTCTCTGTCTCCCTGTCTCTGTCTCCCTCTCTCTGTCTCCCTCCCTCTGTCTCCCTGTCTGTGTCTCCCTCTCTCTGTCTCCCTCTCTCTGTCTCCCTGTCTGTGTCTCCCTGTCTCTGTCTCCCTGTCTCTGTCTCCCCGTCTGTGTCTCCCTCTCTCTGTCTCCCTCTCTCTGTCTCCCTCTCTCTGTGTCTCCCCATCTGTGTCTCCCTCTCTCTGTCTCCCTCTCTCTGTCTCCCTGTCTGTGTCTCCCTGTCGGTGTCTCCCTCTCTCTGTCTCCTGTCTGTGTCTCCCTGTCTGTGCCTCCCCGTCTCTGTCTCCATGTCTGTGTCTCCCTGTCTGTGTCTCCCCATCTGTGTCTCCCTCTCTCTGTCTCCCTGTCTCTGTCTCCCTCTCTCTGTCTCCCTCCCTCTGTCTCCCTGTCTGTGTCTCCCTCTCTCTGTCTCCCTCTCTCTGTCTCCCTCTCTCTGTCTCCCCGTCTCTGTCTCCCTGTCTCTGTCTCCCTCTCTCTGTCTCCCCGTCTCTGTCTCCCTGTCTCTGTCTCCCTCTGTCTGTCTCCCTCTCTCTGTCTCCCTGTCTGTGTCTCCCTCTCTCTGTCTCCCTCTCTCTGTCTCCCTCTCTCTGTCTCTGTCTCCCTCTCTCTGTCTCCCTGTCTATGTCTCCCTGTCTGTGTCTCCCCGTCTCAGTCTCCCCGTCTGTGTCTCCCTCTCTCTGTCTCCCTGTCTGTGTCTCCCTCCCTCTGTCTCCCTGTTTCTGTCTCCCTCTCTCTGTCTCCCTCTCTCTGTCTCCCTGTCTGTGTCTCCCTCTCTCTGTCTCCCTGTCTGTGTCTCCCCATCTCTGTCTCCCCGTCTCTGTCTCCCTGTCTGTGTCTCCCCGTCTCTGTCTCCCCGTCTCTGTCTCCCTGTCTGTGTCTCCCTCTCTCTGTCTCCCTGTCTGTGTCTCCCCGTCTCTGTCTCCCCGTCTCTGTCTCCCTGTCTGTGTCTCCCTGTCTGTGTCTCCCTCTCTCTGTCTCCCTGTCTGTGTCTCCCGGTTTGTGTCTCCCCTCTCTCTGTCTCCCTCCCTCTGTCTCCACGTCTCTGTCTCCCTGTCTGTGTCTCCCCCTCTCTGTCTCCCTGTCTGTGTCTCCCCGTCTCTGTCTCCCCATCTCTGTCTCCCTGTCTGTGTCTCCCGGTTTGTGTCTCCCCTCTCTCTGTCTCCCTCTCTCTGTCTCCCTGTCTCTGTCTCCCTCTCTCTGTCTCCCTCTCTCTGTCTCCCCGTCTGTGTCTTCCTGTCTGTGTCTCCCTCTCTCTGTCTCCCTCTCTCTGTCTCCCCGTCTGTGTCTCCCTGTCTGTGTCTCCCTGTCTCTGTCTCCCTCTCTCTGTCTCCCCGTCTGTGTCTCCCTGTCTGTGTCTCCCTCTCTCTGTCTCCCTCTCTCTGTCTCCCCGTCTGTGTCTCCCTGTGTGTGTCTCCCTCTCTCTGTCTCCCTCTCTCTGTCTCCCTGTCTCTGTCTCCTTGTCTCTTGTCTCCCTGTCTCTTGTCTCCCTGTCTGTGTCTCCCTGTCTGTGTCTCCCTCTCTCTGTCTCCCTGTCTCTGTCTCCCTCTCTCTGTCTCCCTCTCTCTGTCTCCCCATCTGTGTCTCCCCGTCTGTGTCTCCCTGTCTGTGTCTCCCTCTCTCTGTCTCCCTGTCTGTGTCTCCCTCTCTCTGTCTCCCTCTCTCTGTCTCCCTCTCTCTGTCTCCCTCTCTGTGTCTCCCTCCCTCTGTCTCCCTGTCTCTGTCTCCCTCTCTCTGTCTCCCTCTCTCTGTCTCCCTGTCTCTTGTCTCCCTGTCTCTGTCTCCCTGTCTCTTGTCTCCCTGTCTGTGTCTCCCTGTCTGTGTCTCCCTCTCTCTGTCTCCCTGTCTCTGTCTCCCTCTCTCTGTCTCCCTGTCTGTGTCTCCCTCTCTCTGTCTCCCTGTCTCTGTCTCCCTGTCTCTGTCTCCCTCTCTGTGTCTCCCTCTCTCTGTCTCCCTGTCTGTGTCTCCCCGTCTCTGTCTCCCTCTCTCTGTCTCCCTCTCTCTGTCTCCCTCTCTGTGTCTCCCTCTCTCTGTCTCCCTGTCTGTGTCTCCCCGTCTCTGTCTCAGTCCCAGCTGTCAGTGTGTTTCTGGGAATGGATGATAAATCGAGTGGAGCAGGAGGGAATTTCCCTCGAATTAGGTGAGGCTTTGTTGTGGTATTGCGTGCTGTCCCTCCTGTGTTTACCTGCCTGAGCCGTGGATATTATGATGAAATTCTTGTAAGTTGTTGGAGGATGTGGTCAATGTGAAAGCGAACACTGTGTCTGTTTTTGTCTTGAAACGGTAGACAGACCTGTGGCCTGTGCTGTCTGCTCTCTGCCTTTGTTAGCGCTGAGCTCCGGGATCATTCCCTTACTCTGCTGTGGGCACTGTGGAATGCTGGGAAAATACCCGCCCCATCGAGAGCTGCTATCCTTAAACTGTGAGAAGGGCGTCCTGACATATGTCTCCTCAGGTTGATTGGAACCTCAATGTTGACCCCAGGTCAGGCTGGCTCTCCCAACACCACTCCTGACAGCACTCCCTCCGTCACCCTGCACACATCCAAAACTCTGCTGCCCGTGTCCCAGTCCATTCTGGGTTCAGTTCATCCATCACCATCAGCTTCCCACACCGCCCCCCTCCCCCCTCCCCCATACTCACTGACCTCCTCTGGCTCTGCTTGGATTGTGAAGTCCTTCCCATCAGGCTCCGCTCTGTTACCTCGCTAACCCCTCCCTCCCTCTGTAATATTCCCAATCCCTCCAGCCACACGTGTAAATCCTCAATTTAGATGGGGCACCACCCAGAGCAGAGGCTTCATGCATCAAGACTATGGCCCCTGGAGCTCCCTCCCTATATTGATTGCCTACCTGCCTGTTCCGATACAACAGTGAACCCTTCTGTTAATTAAACCAAAAGCTCACCTCACCTCAAAATCTGTTAAAGCACAATGGGTGGGACGGTGGCTCAGTGGTTAGCACCGCTGCCTTATGGCACCAGGGACCCGGGTTCAATTCCAGCCTCGGGTGTCTGACTGTGTGGAGTTTGCACATTCTCCCCGTGTCTGTGTGGGTTTCCTCCCACAGTCCAAATATGTACAGGTCAGGTGAATTGGCCATGCTAAATTACCCATCGTGTTCAGGGATGTGTAAGTCAGGGTTAAACCTAGAGTATTAGGGTAGGGGAATGGCTTTGGGTGGGGAATGTGACAGAGGGTCAGTATGGACTTGTTGGACCAAATGGCCTGTTTCCACACAGTAGGGATTCTATGATTGATAGAAATGAAATTCATGCTGGAAGTTAAATTATGTGCCAGTGCATATTCATCTGCCACTCTCCTCAGTTCTTAAACTTTCTGTTCATCCAAGTGAATTGATATCATCTTTGGAATTGAGTTTTTAAACTCCTACAGGAGAATAATCTCTAATTATTCTGTTTTTTAGGCCTGCACCCATCCATCAAAATTACGATGTTTAATTCTTTCAAACTCAACATAAGTCTGACCTGGTTTCTTCTTTATATTTCTGAACCTCTGTCTATCTACTCCTGGTACCAATTCCTGAGCACTCAAACTGTGCCTGCTTGGCATCTGTGTAAACTCTTGACCCCTTATTGACAGCGATGTAAATACCTCACTCGCTCACTGACCAGTCTAGTCTGAACTGGCATTACTCACAAATTCTCTGACCAAAGGCTTCAACATCTTTCCCACCAAAAGGTGGCAATGTTTGAACATATTTGTATAGATCACGAGCTTTTCCCTTCACCTCCATCCTGTGGCCTGACTTTACTGACTAAGTCACAACTTCTGAAGTTCAAACTCTCTCTCTCCCTTTGTCTTTGTTCTTTCTCTCTCTGCTCAGCTAATAACATTCTCTCCCTTTTGTTTTCCCCTCTCTCTTTCTTCTCTCTCTCTCTCGTTCTCTCTCTCTTTCTCTTTCTTCTCTTTCTCTCCCTCTTTCTTTATCTTCTAAGTCCATTTGCCTCAAGTGCAATGTACGTTTTTCTAACTCTACTGCACATCTCAGTTTCTCTGACACACCCAACTGTTCGACCGAGTCCATTGCAATTTCAGCTTTTCTATTGTCCCTGGTGAAACACAATTCAAACTGATTTGCTAAGTGTAAAAGTATGCCCATCCTCTTAACTTTCTTAGCAAATTTGGGAAGCATTTTCAAACGCCAGGACCTCTGTAATAATCTTAAGAGCCGTTTCCCTCACTGTTAATTTCATGAAGCACAGGTCACCACAATTCATCAAATTGTATCCCCGATATTTTATTTAGAGATCCAGGAGACGAACTGGCAAAGTGTTTAAATCTGTTCGGATCTATCACAACCCAAAACTGTTCAAACCTGTACAACTATCAGACTGGATCTGTCGAAACCTGACCAAATCTCAGACTGGATCGGTCTAAACCTGACCAAATCTAGGTCTGGATCTCTCTAAACCTGACCAGATATCAGACTGGATCGGTCTATACGTGACCAAATCTCAGACTTGATCTGTCTAAGCCTGACCAAATCTACGTCTGGATCTCTCTAAACCTGACCAAATCTCAGACTCGATCTGACTAAACCTGACCAAATCTCAGACTGGATCTGTCTCGACCTGACCAAATCTCAGTCTGGATCTGTCTAAACCTGACCAAATCTCAGACTTGATCTGTCTATACCTGACCAAATCTAGGTCTGGATCTCTCTAAATCTGACCAAATCTCAGTCTGGACCTATCTGGACCTGTCCAAATCTCAGACTGGATCTGACTAAACCTGCCCAAATGTCTGACTGGATTTGTATAAGCCTGACCAAATCTCAGACCAGATCTGTCAAAACCTGACCAAATCTCAGCCTTGATCTGTGTAAACCTGATCAAATCTCAGACTGGATCTGTCTAAACCTGTCCAGATCTCAGACTCGAGCTATCTAGATCTGTCCAAATCTCTGAGTGGATCTGTCTCAACCTGACCAAATCTCAGATTGTATCGGACCAAACCTGACCAAATCTCAGTCTGGATCTATCTAGACCTGTCCAAATCGCAATCTCGATCAGTCTATACCTGACCAAATCTCAGACTGGATCGGTCTATACCTGACCAAATCTCAGACTGGATCTCTCTAAATCTGACCAAATCTCAGACTGGATCTCTCTAAATCTGACCAAATCTAGGTCTGGATCTCTCTAAACCTGTCCAAACCTCAGACTGGATCGCTCTAAATCTGACCAAATCTAGATCTGGATCTCTCTAAACCTGACCAAATCTCAGACTGGATCGGTCTAAACCTGACCAAATCTCAGACTGGATCGGTCCAAACCTGACCGAATCCCAGACTGGATTTGTCTAAACCTGACCAAATCTCAGACCAGATCTGTCTAAACCTGACCAAATCTCAGACTGGATCGGTCTAAACCAGTCCAAATCTCAGACTGGATCTGTTTAAACCTGTCAAATCTCAGACTGGATCGGTCTAAACCTGACCAAATCTCAGACTGGATCGGTCCAAACCTGGCCAAATCCCAGACTGGATCGGTCTAAACCTGACCAAATCTCAGACCAGATCTGTCTAAACCTGTCCAAGTCTCCTCTGGATTAGTCTAAACCTGTCCAAATCCCAGACTGGATCTGTTTAAACCTGACCAAATCACAGACTGGTTCTATCAAAAACTGACTAAATCTCAGTCTGGATCTGTCTAAACCTGACCAAATCTCAGTCTGGAGCTATCTAGACCTGTGCAAATCTCTGATTGGATCTGTCTATACCTGACCAAATCTCAGATTGGATCGACACAAACCTGACTAAATCTCAGTCTGGATCTATCTAGACCTGTCCAAATCACAATCTGGATCAGTCTACATCTGGCCAAATCTCAGACTGGATCGGTCTATAACTGACCAAACCTCTGACTAGATCTGTCATCCCGTATTCCCAATTTCTCCGCCTCCACCGTATCTGCTCCCAGGAGGATCAGTTCCACCACAGAACACACCAGGTGGCCTCCTTCTTTAGAGACCGCAATTTCCCTTCCCACGTGGTTAAAGATGCCCTCCAACACATCTCGTCCACATCCCGCACCTCCGCCCTCAGACCCCACCCCTCCAACCGTAACAAGGGCAGAACGCCCCTGGTGCTCACCTTCCACCCTACCAACCTTCGCATAAACCAAATCATCCGCCGACATTTCCGCCACCTCCAAACAGACCCCACCACCAGGGATATATTTCCCACCCCACCCCTTTCCGCCTTCCGCAAAGACCGTTCCCTCTGTGACTACCTGGTCAGGTCCACGTCCCCCTACAACCCACTCTCCCATCCTGGCACTTTCCCCTGCCACCACAGGAACTGTAAAACCTGCGCCCACACCTCCTCCCTCACCTCTATCCAAGGCCCTAAAGTAGCCTTCCACATCCATCGAAGTTTTACTTGCGCATCCACTAATATCATTTATTGTATCCGTTGCTCCCGATGTGGTCTCCTCTACATTGGGGAGACTGGGCGCCTCCTAGCAGAGCGCTTTAGGGAACATCTCCGGGACACCCGCACCAATCAACCACACCGCCCCGTGGCCCAACATTTCAACTCCCCCTCCCACTCTGCCGAGGACATGGAGGTCCTGGGCCTCCTTCACCGCCGCTCCCTCACCACCAGACGCCTGGAGGAAGAACGCCTCATCTTCCGCCTCGGAACACTTCAACCCCAGGGCATCAATATGGACTTCAACAGTTTCCTCATTTCCCCTTCCCCCACCTCACCCTAGTTCCAAACTTCCAGCTCAGTAACTGTCCCCATGACTTGTCCGGACTTGTCCTACCTGCCTATCTCCTTTTCCATCTATCCACTCCACTCTCCTCCTTGACCTATCACCTTCATCCCCTCCCCCACTCACCCATTGTACTCTATGCTACTTTCTCCCCACCCCCACCCTCCTCTATCTTATCTCTCCATGCTTCAGGATCACTGCCTTTATTCCTGATGAAGGGCTTTTGCCCGAAACGTCGATTTCGAAGCTACTTGGATGCTGCCTGAACTGCTGTGCTCTTCCAGCACCACTAATCCAGAATCTGGTTTCCAGCATCTGCAGCCATTGTTTTTACCTCGGTCCAAATCTCTGAGTGGCTCTGTCTAAACCATACCAAATGACAGATTGAATCTGTTTAAACCTGTCCAAATCTCTGAGTGGATCTGTCTAGACCTGTCCAAATCTCTGAGTGGATCTGTCTAGACCTGTCCAAATCTCAGATTGGATCGGTCTAAACCTGACCAAATCTCAATATGGATCTGTCTAAAGCTGACCAAATCTCAGACTGGATCTGTTTAAATTGACCAAATCACAAACTGGATCTATCTAAACTGAACAAATCACAGTCTGGATCTGTTTAAACCTGACCAAATCTCAGACTGGATCTGTTTAAACCTGTCCGAGTATCTGCCTGGACTTATCTGGACCTGTCCAAATCTCTGAGTGGATCTATTTCGACCTGACCAAATCACAGATTGGATCAGTCCAAACCAGACCAAATCTCAGACTCGATCTGTCTAAACCTGTCCTAATCTCAGACTCGATCTGTCTAAACCTGACCAAATCTCAGACTGGATCGGTCTAAACCTGACCAAATCTCAGACAGGATCTGTCTAAACCTGACCAAGTCTCAGACTCAATCTGTCTAAACCTGTCCAAATCTCAGACTGGATCGGTCTAAACCTGACCAAATCTCAGACTGGATCTCTCTAAACCTGACCAAATCTTAGACTGGATCAGTCTAAACCTGACCAAATCTCAGACTGGATCGATCTAAACCTGTCCAAATCTCAGACTGGATCGGTTTAGATCTGACCAAATCTCAGACTGGATCGGTCTAAACCTGTCCAAATCTCAGACAGGATCTGTCTAAACCTGACCAAATCTCAGACTGGATCAGTCTAAACCTGACCAAATCTCAGACTGGATTGGTCTAAACCTGTCCAAATCTCAGACTGTATCGGTCTAAACCTGTCCAAATCTCAGACTGAATCGGTCTAAATCTGACCAAATCTCTGACTGGTTCAGTCTAAACCTGACCAAATCTCAGACTGGATCGGTCTAGATCTGACCAAACCTCTGACTGGTTCAGTCTAAACCTGACTAATTCTCAGTCTGGACTGGTCTAAACATATCCAGATCACGTACCCAAGCCTCCCAACGTATATGACACGGCTGTGAAACCTTTTGTTAATTAAATCAAACACCCAGAAAAGCTCATGTCACCTTGCAATCTTTTAAAATATGAGTGACAGAGAACTCCCAAATTCAAGTATTTAACAATAACGTAGCAATGTGTTCTTTAACTATAAAAGTGAACTTTCAAGAACAACTATTTACGACTCTCTGCCCTCCTTTCTCTTCACTGCTTGTTAGCTGCTTTCAAATCTACAACAATATGCTGTTCCAATAAAACACTTATTAAAGTGACATCAACTTAATTTCAACACCACACAGCTGCTGTTGTCTTCGGTGTTTGTCTTCTTCCAGCTGAAGACCTCCATGGATTTACCGCGAATATGTTTCATAAGAGAATGTACCTTTGATAGAGAATGTTTCCTAGTTTCTTATTCTGTGTTGATGGCGGTTGCTCAGTCTGCAATTTTCAAAATGCCTGCATTTTTACATCCCCAACATAAGATTGTCTCATTGGTTCAATGGTGGCAAAACAATAGAATCAATCTCAATTGGGTTTTAATATCCTGGAGCATAATTTAAACTGATTAAATTCAAGTTGTGGTCAAAACAGCAACCAAAACTCAGGTATCCTTTTCACAGCCAAATGTTACATAGTTTCAATTTTCCAGTCCACTCTGTGACTACCATCTAGTCATACCACACAGGCCCTTTTAAGCTCTCAGTTCAGAACAGCTTCACTTAAAGCTATAGTGCATGTCTTTAACTTCATAACACTGACTTCTCCTTCACCGCTTTTGGCAAATATAATCTATATCCCGGAGTACTTAAGGAAATGACCCCAGAAACAGTAGAAGCATTGGTCGTCACTGTTAAATCTTCTTCAGATTGTGAAGCATCTCCCGACAGGTTGAGGGAGGGTGTTGTGGGGGGAGAGGATGGGGCTTGCAGAGTGTTCAAAAATTAGGGAGAGGAAGAAAACCAGGAATTATAGACCAGGAAGGCTGTTATCAGTAATGGGGAAATTGCTCAAGTCTATCATCTAGGGTTTTATAGTAGAGCATTGAGAAAACAGTGGCTGCATGGATTTACGAAAAGGAAAGTCTGCTTCCGAAATCTACAGGACCTCTTCATGGTAATTAGTAGAGTGGATTGGGGGGGGGGGGAGCCAGTGGATGTGGTTTATTTGGACTTTCAGAATGCTTTCAACAACGTCCCGCAAAAGAGTCGACATGTGAAGTTAGATTGGGGGCAGTGCATTGAGATGGATGAAAACGGAGCTGGCAGACAGGAGACAAAAAGTAGTAACCAATGTGATTTTCTGAATGGCAGGCAGTGGGGTACCACAGGGATCCATTTCGGAGCCCAGCTATTCACAACCTATGAGGGAACTCAATGTAATATCTCAAGATTTGCAGATGACACAAAGCTGGGTGGAAGGGGGAACCGCTGGAGGATGCAGATATATCGAAGCGTGATTGGGAGAGGCTGAGTAACTGGGCACATGCATGGCCGATGCAGTGTAATGTGGAGAAATGTGAGGCTACACACTGTGGTAGCAAGAATAGGAAGGCAGACTTTTATTTAAATGGCTGCAAATTGAGAGGGAGGTGGGGCTCTGTTCACCTTGTGCACCAGGCACTGCCTGGTACAGCAGGACACTGAAGAAGATAAACTGTATATGAACCTTTCATAGTGAGAAGTTTCGAGAACATGAACAAAGGTGCCTTGCTGGAGTTATACAGGACATTGATGAGGCCTCCTTGTCTGAGGAAGGATTTTCTTGTTGCCGAGGGAGTGTAGAGAAGGTTCATCAAATGTATTCCAGGGAACGGCAAGACTGAGATATGAGGAGAGATTGAGTGGGTTAGGATTGAACTCACTGGAGTTGAGAAGAAAGAAGAAAGATCTCTCAGGAACCTGTAAAATCCAGACAGAACTAGACGGGGTAGATACAGTGAAGGATGTTGCTGATGGTAGGGGAATCTAGAACCAGCCGCGAAGTGATAGTTTAAAGACAACGTGTAAAACTTTAGGATGGAGATGAGGAGCAATGACATCACCCAGGGAGGGATTCACGAGCACCGAAAGTATTTGAGACTTGTTACCGGGATCAGTAACAAGTCTTTGGCAGACTAGGCTCCTGGGGAGACATGAGAGTTGGAATGAAACAGAGTGCCCCCCCACCCTGCCCCCCACTAAACGCTCCGTGAAGAAGAGCAAGGAAAGCCACTCTCTCGACTCCTAGCACATTCGGGAATATTAGATTACCTACAGTGTGGAAACAGGCCCTTCAGCCTAACAAGTCCACACTGACCCTTCGAAGAGAAACCAACCCCCCCGCCATATTGACCCCTGACTAATCCACCTAACACTATGGGCAATTTAGCACGGCCAATTCACAATAACCTGCATATCTTTGGTCTGTGGGAGGAAACCAGAGGAAACCCACGCAGACACGGGGAGAATGTGCAAACTGCACACAGACATTGCCTGAGGCTGGAATCGAACCTGAGTCCTCTGGCGCTGTGAGGCATCAGTGCTAACCACTGAGCCACCGTGCCGCCATTGAGGTGGGGGGGGTGTGGGGAGGCGAGAGTGGTCCAAATTCACACAGTCGCTGGCTTCCAGCTGGGATGCCTGTCTGTTGACCACCCCCCCCATCCAACCCCCACAGTTCCCTGGGCACCACCCCACCCCAACCCCCACCCCCAATCCCCTGGGCACGCTCCCCAATCACCTGGGTAACCTCCTCACTCGCCTGGGCACCCAGACCACAAACCCATGGGCACCCCGCACCCCAATCACCCAGGGACCAACACTCCCAATCCCCCAGACACCAGCCCTCCCAGAATACCGCCCCATCCCCCAAACACCACCCCAACAATCCCCCAGGGACCAACCCCCTAATCCCACAGGGACCATCCCACAATTCCCCTCACATCCTTTACACCACAATCCCCCTCACACCATCTCCCCAATCCCCCACATACCCTCCCAAAATTCCCCTCACACCCTCTCCCCCGCAATACCCCTACACCCTCTCCCCAATCCCCCACACACCCTCCCCCCAATCCCCCACACATCCTCTCCCCCACAATCCCCCTCACACCCTCCCCCCATCTCCCACACACCCTCTGCCCCACATTCCCCCTCACACCCTCTCCCCCACAATCCCCCTCACACTCTCTCAACCACAATCCAGCTCGCACCCTCTTCCCCCAATCCACCCTTACATCCTACCCCCAATCCCCCCACACCCTCTCCCCCACAATCCCCCTCACACCCTCTCCCCAATCCCCCTCAAACCCTCTCCCCTCAATTCCCCTTAAACCCTCTCCCCCAATCCCCCTCTCACCCTCTCACCCAATCCCCCTCACACCCTCTCCCCCCAATTCCACTCACACCCTCTCACCCCAAACCCCCCCACACCCACTCCCCCACAAACCCCCTCTCACCCTCTCCCCCCAAATCCCCCTCACACCCTCTGCCCCCACTCCCCTCACACCCTCTCCCCCCAATTCCCCTCACACCCTCTGCCCCCACTCCCCTCATACCCTCTCCCCAATCCCCCTCACACCCTCTCCCATCCAATACCCTCTCACCCTCTCCCCCAATCCCCCTCTCACCCTCTCTCCCAATCCCCCTCACACCCTCTCCCCCCAATCCACCCTCACACTCTCCCCAACCCCTCTCATGCCCTCTTCCCCCAATGCCCCTCACACCCTCTCCCCCAATTCCCCTCACACACTCCCCCCAAATCCCCCTCTCCCCAATGCCCCTCACACCCTCTCCCCCAAACCTCCCCACACCCACTCCCCGACAATCCCCCTCTCACCCTCTCCCCCCAAATCCCCCTCACAAACTCTCCCCCAATTCCCCTCACATCCTTTCCCCCAATCCCCCTCACACCCCCAATCTCCCTCACACCCTCTCCCCCCTAATCTCCCCCACACCCTCTCACCCCAAATACCCCCACACCCACTCCCCCACAATTCCCCTCTCACCCTCTCCCCTCAAATCCCCCTCACACCCTCTCCCCAATTCCCCTCACACCCTCATACCCCCAATCCCCCTCACACCCTATCCCCCCAATTCCCCCCAAGCCCTCTCACTCCAATCTCGCTCATACTTTCTCCCCCAATCTCCCCCCACACCCACTCTTCCCCAATCCCCCTCACACTCCCCCCATCCCCCTCATACCTTGTCCACCCAATTCCCCTCACCCCTTCACCCCGCAATCTCCCTCACAACCTCTCCCCCAATCTCCCTCACACCCTCGTCCCCAATCCCCCTCACACGCGCTCCCCCAATCTCCCTCACACCCTCACCCCCCAATCCCTCTCACAGACACTCCCCCCAAAACCCCTCACAACCTCTTCCCCAATCTCCCTCACCCCCTCTCCTCCCAATCCCCTCGAACCCTCTCTCCCCCAATCCCCCCACACCCTCTCCCCCAATCACCTCACCCCCCTCCCCATCCCCTCAAACCCTCTCCCCCCAATCCCCCTCACACCCTCTCCCCCACAATCCCCCTCACACCCTTTCCCCCCAATCCCCCTCACACCCACTCCCCCCAATCCCCCTCACACGCACTCCCCCCAATCCCCCTCACACACTCTCCCCCTGTCCCCCACACACCCACTCCCCCCAATCTCCCTCACACCCTCTCCCCCCAATCCCCCTCACACCCTCTCCCCCAATTCCCCGTCCCCCATTCCATCCGGTTCTGCCCTGACCCAGCTCCCCTTTGGTCTGGTTGGACAGTTCTCGGGTCCTGCGCTGGGACTTTCTGCGTGCCTGAGTGGGTGGTGTCCTGGAGATTTTCTCTCCCCTTGCCTTTGATCTCAGCCGTGGGTGGAGATTGAGCGAGTTTATCTCCGGAGATCTGCTGCAGGTTGGAAAGTGGATGTCCTGTTTGGTTGCCTTGACGTTATTTCCAGGAGCAGTCTGCGCTGCTTTCTCAGCACAAGGTGACTGTCAATGTTTCCCCTCTCCCCCCTCCCCCCCCACCCCCCCCTCCTGAAGGCTCCCTTGCTGTTGGATATTTGCCAAGGTTAACCCATCACTGCCTCTTCTTCCTCCCTGTGTGTCTGCCTGCGGAACAGGGGGAGATCTGTCTCCAGGTTTGATTCACCCCTGTGCTGTTAATCAGAGAATATTCATCCTTCCTTCAGGAGCTCTCTGCGTTGCTCTAGTATCTCTGTCACCCCCCCAGTTAACATCACAATCTGGTCATTGTTGAAGTGAGGCTGCGGCCTGGTGCTATTGAACCAGGAAACTCCATGTCATGTTCCCAAGAGCTGGATGCATGATAGGGCTTGGAATTGGACTTCTGGAATTAAGGGGTCGAATAACGGCCGGGAAACTGTTCCTGATTGTTGGGGGGAAGCCATCTGGCTGCCTTCAGTGAAGGAAATCTGCCGTCCTTACCCGGGCCGGTCTATGTGTGACTCCAGACCCACAGCTACGTGGTTGACACTGAACCACGCTCGGGGATGGTCTACAAACACTGGCCCAGCCAATGACACTCATATGTTGCGACTGTGTCAAAATACCAGCCCTGTTTCCAGCAGTGTACTGGGGCAGGTTGGCCTTGTTTCAAGTGCTTTTAGTTGGCTTCTACGTTGAGGAAGGGCATCATATAAATGCAATTTTTAAAACAAATCAATCCGAATTTTTCAGACGACTGCAGTAGCATTTGCCTGTGTGGTTTGCCTGTGTGGTATGATAATTTTTTTCCCCTCTCACTGATTGTGGTGAGCATCCCACAGAAAGCACACAAACAAACTGTTGACTTGCTCTGAAGATAGGTCACAGGACTCCAAACGTTAACTCTGCTTTCTCCCCGCAGATGCTGCCAGACCTGCTGTGTTTCTCCAGCAATTCCTGATTTTGAGCCCAGTTGGTTTCAAGTGAAGGAAAGAGGAATTTTATTATCTCCCAATCTGGAGAATGACAAAATAGAAGCCTTACATCACGCAGAAGGACAAAGTTTAAACACACTAGTGTCTGGAAGACTTGCCAATTATACAATCCTTAATTACTGCAAGATATTAGATTCTCACCTCAAGCTGGGCTGATATCCTCAGTAGTGTCAGAATCCATAAGTATGTTTGAATTCTCAGGGAATGCATTTATTTCTGATTTACGTTTTCACCAGACACGGTATTCCGAGATAAACAGACGAGAGAACCAGGCGGAGAGGGAGAGAATTCCAACTCCATTTCATTTTCCCTCCCCTCCGCTCAGCTGGTGAGAAATAGCCCAGCGAGCGTTTGTCACTCTTTCAGGAGATGTCCCTAATTGCCCTGAACTGTGTGGCTTACCAGGTCATTTCAGAGGACTGTTAAGAGTCGACCACATTATCGTGGGTTCTGGACTCACGTGTAGGCCAGACTGGACAAGGATAGGAGATTTCCTTCCCTGAGGGATAACAGTGAACCAGATGCAGATGCAGTTTTTACGACAATGACTTGTTATTACAGAATTCAGCTCGATACCTGGGATGTACTTCCTGGAAGGGTAATCGCAGCAGGAAGCAATACTAACTTTAAAAAGCTCTCGAAATGTCACAAGATGCTGTCCTGCAGGCCAAGCGCTGGAAAGTGGCACTGATGTAGATTTAGAGTAATTTATATTCATGCAGACTCAATGGGCTGCCTCAGTACTCTGTGTGTACCTGCTGTGTTTTTCCAGCAACACACTCTCAACTCTGATCTCCAACAATCTGCAGACTCAATGGGCTGCCTCAGTACTCTGTGTGTACCTGCTGTGTTTTTCCAGCAACACACTCTCAACTCTGATCTCCAACAATCTGCAGACCTCACTGTCTCACCTGTACTCTGTGGGTCTATACTGCCGGTTTATTCAACTAATGTAAACCTCATCAACTGCAGGGTGAGGATCTGAACCTATACAGCTAAGGCATTCAATTACAAGCCCAGTTACATGAACTCTGTACCCATGCCTCGTCAATGCAATGCCAGAGGCCAGCTCCATTGTGTTTCAAAGCTGGCTAATTGACAGGTGAACCTTTAGCAACTAGGACGTGAAACAATCACCCAATGGTCAATTGACCCAGTGAATGCAAGTTTCTTGATGCTGACTCAGTTCAATGCTTTCAATGTCTTTAGATGAATGCAAGGATCTCTATACAGATTGTTTCATTGGTCCCACACTAATTCTTGATTCGATTCCCTATAGTGTGGAAACAAAACCTTCAGCCCAACCAGTCCACACCGACCCTCCGAAGAGTAACCCACCCAGACCCATCTCCCTCTGACTAATGCACCAAACACTGTGGGTAATTTAGCATGGCCAATTCACCTGACCTGCACATCTTTGGACTGTGGGAGGAAACCGGAGCACCCGGAGGAAACCCACGCAGACACAGGGAGAATGTGCAAACTCCACACAGTCAGACACCCGAGGCTGGAATTGAACCCGGTTCCCTGGTGCTGTGAGGCAGCAGTGCCAACCACCTTTTTTGAAGGAATGATTTTACATTAGATTTTTCACACAACTACAACTAGAGATCTACACATTAATTTGTACACAGAAAGCACAACTGCCAAACTTTCCCAATTATAAATGAATGCTGTCAATATTCAGTCTGGCTTTCACCTCCTGCTCTGAAAGATTTACTCTCAGCAATTCTAACCTCCTGAAAAGGCCTCCTTTAATATTCAGAATCTATAAAGCAATGACGATTCACGGCATCTACCTCGCCATGTGGACAGGTGAACACTGCATCCAGTCTCATCCCTATCCCTCTCTTTTCCAGAACCATCTTAGTCCAGGAAAGACCCAGTCAGATGATTTGCATTTGCATTTACTGTAAACAAAACAAATTTGAACCCACAGCATTTGCCTCAGCAATGAAACATTAGGTTGGGATAACTGTTGTGTATCTTACATCTCAAAGTTTGCACAGATGGCATCAGTTTTAACTGATTTTATTCAGGCCTGTTCTATGCTTCTGATTTTTACACCGTGTCTGAGCGTGTCTTTAATCTTAACCAGCAAAGTATTGATAGCATCAAAATTATACAGACTGACATAACTGAACAAGGACCAATAGAGCTCTTCAACGTCTGCCACTGAAGGCAAATCAATAAACCAAAGATGAGGCAGAGCCTATTTTGAACGTATTTAAGATTGTCATTCGATTTAGGAAAATTGTGAGGCTTGTTGCTCAGAATCGAGAGTGTGGTGCTGGAAAAGCACAGCAGGTCAGGCAGCATCTGAGGAGCAGGAGGATCAATGTTTCGGGCAAAAGCCCTTCAACAGGAATGAGGCTGGGAGCCTCCGAGGTGGAGAGATAAATGGGAGGAGGTGGGACTGGGGAAAGGTAGTTGAGAGTGAGACAGGTGGATGGTGGTGGGCGTAAAGGTGATAGGCCGGAGAGGAGGGTGGTGCAGGTAGGTGAGAAGGAAGATAGGCAGGTAGGACAAGTCATGGGGACAGTGCTGAGCTGGAAGGTTGGAGCTGGGGTGAGGTGGGGGAAGGGGAAATGAGGAAACTGGTGAAGTCCACATTGATGCCCTGGGGTTGAAGTGTTCCGAGGTGGAAGATGAGGCGTTCTTCCTCCAGGCGTCTGGTGGTGAGGGAGCGGCCCAGGACCTCCATGTCCTCGGCAGAGTGGGAGGGGGAGTTGAAATGTTGGGCCACGGGACGGTGTGGTTGATTGGTGCGGGTGTCCCGGAGATGTTCCCTAAAGCGCTCTGCTAGGAGGCGCCCAGTCTCCCCAGTGTAGACGAGACCGCATCGTTAGCAACGGATACAATAAATGATATTAGTGGATGTGCAGGTAAAACTTTGATGGATGTGGAAGGCTCCTTTAGGGCCTTGGATAGAGGTGAGGGAGGAGGTGTGGGCGCAGGTTTTACAGTTCCTGCGGTGGCAGGGGAAAGTGCCAGGATGGGAGGGTGGGTTGTAGGGGGGTGTGGACCTGACCAGGTAGTCACGGAGGGAACGGTCTTTGCGGAAGGCGGAAAGGGGTGGGGAGGGAAATATATCCCTGGTGGTGGGGTCTGTTTGGAGGTGGCGGAAATGTCGGTGGATGATTTGGTTTATGTGAAGGTTGGTAGGGTGGAAGGTGAGCACCAGGGGCGTTCTGTCCTTGTTACAGTTGGAGGGGTGGGGTCTGAGGGCGGAGGTGCGGGATGTAGATGAGATGCGTTGGAGGGCGTCTTTAACCACGTGGCGAGGGAGATTGCGGTCTTGCAATTGCTCAGAATGTCTGACCTTGAGCTGCTGCCACAGTTTGATTGCCTGATTTTGTTTTGAGGGTGACATAATTTCAGTCCAGGCGGCAGTCGAGAGCACAAAATCAGAAAGCTGGCCTTGCCATGGGAACGAGAAGACTGAATGCCAAGGCCGGTTTGGCTGAGGGCTGGCTGCTGGCATCAGGAGACTCTCACCGCAGGTTCAGACTGTCGGTTTATGCCCTAGGTCAGAGGCCTAACCACAAACCGTGCCTGATGAGAGGGTGAAAGTGCTGTGAGACATGCCGAGGTTGTGAGAAATATCATGTTTGCTTCTCCCCTCTGTGTACAGTGAAGCCAGGGAGCTGGCGGGGGTTAAATCAACCCTTTCAGAAGCACCTTTGGCTGGGATTTATACTTGGACCTTTTGACCCTGAGGTAGAGCCATTTCTGAGGCCCAACTTGGCCTTTTCTCTTCAGCTACGTCATTCAGAGTTCTGCAAACCCAGAATTCGACCTTTCTCTCTCTGACTCCTGAAAAACGTAACCCGCATTTGTGTGAATTCACTGCATAATTTCAGCGGAGCAAGGGGATTATTCGACCGTGATCACTGGAAAGAAGGTATGTGTGAAATCACACCATTGCTAACTGGGACTTCACCTTTGCAAGTTTACAACAAGGCAGGCCAACACTTCGAGAATACCAGGAAACGATCTCTCAAAGTTGACACCTTCAAACAGTATAAACATCGAGTTCAAACAGCCTTTCCTGTCACAGCCTTCAGCGTTGTGAGTAAGGAAGTCTTTCTGACGTGGGTAACAAGATGTGAATTTCTCTGTAAGTGCTGCTCATTTTAAAGGTACCCAGACTGAGGGCCAACACAGAAATTACACAAGCCATTGTGGAGAAATTGCCACATTTCTAACTCCTCACACCCTCCCAGCCATCGCCTGTTCCCATTTCCAACTCTCTCCATCCTACACGCAGTGTCACAGATCATTACTGCGCAGACAGAGGCCATTTGGCCCAATGGACTGCTATCTCTAAGCAGAGTCAATATCCTACCTTTCCCCCATAACCCTGTACATTATCCAATACCCTCTTGAATACCTCAGTTGAATTGGTACCACTGTTTAAGAAGGGTGGTAAGGACAAGCCAGGGAACTGTAGACCGGTGAGCCTGACCTCAGTGGTGGGCAAGTTGTTGGAGGGAATCCTGAGGGACAGGATGTACATGTATTTGGAAAGGCAAGGACTGATTCAGGATAGTCAACATGGCTTTGTGCATGGGAAATCATGTCTCTCAAACTTGATTGAGTTTTTTGAAGAAGTGTTAAAGAGGATTGATGAGGGCAGAGCAATAGATGTGATCTATATAGACTTCAGCAAGGCGTTTGACAAGGTTCTCCATGGGAGACTGGTTAGCAAGGTTAGATCTCATGGAATACAGGGAGAACTAGCATTTGGATACAGAACTGGCTTAAAGGTAGAAGACAGAGGGTGGTGGTGGAGAGTTGTTTTTCAGACTGGAGGCCTGTGACCAGTGGAGTGCCACAAGGATCTGTGCTGGGCCCTCTACTTTTTGTCATTTATATAAATGATTTGGATGCGAGCATAAGAGGTACAGTTAGTAAGTTTGCAGATGACACCAAAATTGGAGGCGTAGTGGACAGTGAGGAAGGTTATCTAAGTGTACACCTTGATCAGGTGGGTAAATTGGTGAGTAATGGCAGATGGAGTTTAATTCAGATAAATGCGAGGTGCTGCATTTTGGGAAAGCAAATCTTAGCAGGACTTATACACTTAATGGTAAGGTCCTAGGGAGTGTTGCTGAACAAAGAGACCTTGGAGTGCAGGTTCATAGCTCCTTGAAAGTGGAGTCACAGGTAGATAGGATAGTGAAGAAGACATTTGGTATCCTTTCTTTTATTGGTCAGAGTATTGAGTACAGGAGTTGGGAGGTCATGTTGCGGCTGTACAGGACATTGGTTAGGTCACTGTTAGAATATTGCGTGCAATTCTGGTCTCCTTCCTATCGGAAAGATGTTGTGAAACTTGAAAGGGTTCAGAAAAGATTTACAAGGATGTTGCCAGGGTTGGAGGATCTGAGCTACAGGGAGAGGCTGAACAGGCTGGGGCTGTTTTCCCTGGAATGTCGGCAGCTGAGGGGTGACCTTGTAGAGGTTTATAAACTCATGAGGGGCATGGATAGGATAAATAGGCAATGTCTTTGCCCTGAGGTGGGGGAGTACAGAACTAGAGGGCATAGGTTTAGAGTGAGAAGGGAAAGATATAAAAGGGATATATAAGGGGCAATTGTTCGCGCAGAGGGTGGTGCGTGTATGGAATGAGCTGCCAGAGGAAGTGGTGGAGGCTGGTACAATTACAACATTTAAGAAGCATTTGGATGGGTATATGAATAGGAAGGGTTTGGAGGGATATGGGCCGGGTGCTGGCAGGTGGGACTAGATTGGATTGGGATATCTGGTCGGCATGGACAGGTTGGACCGAAGGGCCTGTTTCTGTGATGTACATCTCTATGACTTTCAAATTATAACATCTCCGTACTTTTGTGAAGAGCTTACAGGGAATTTTGAAAAAGTCCACTTCACACATACATGCAGAACCTGTTGTGCTGGCTCACTGCTACATTCCAGGAAGGTGTAACAGACATGTACCTCTGATCCTCATACATCTGTCACTCAACCATCTCTGTCAGTACTTCAGAGAGACACGCACACACACGGTTGTTCAGAATCTTCTAAGAAATGTTAAAAGAAAATCTTCAAAGGCAGACTGGTGAAAGCCTCTTCAAAATATGAAACCTTGGCTGCAGCTTGGCCCAGCACTGCTCAAACCTCGGTTTACTGTCAGGGATTTTAACCACTTCCTCTTCAGCTTGTGGCTTCTATTGTCAGAGTTCTCTTGATGAACAGAAACAGTGACTGACTAGTCCTTTGTCTGTCCTCCTCTCTTGCTCTGCTCCCTCTGCTCACCCCCTCCCTGTGTTCCTCCACCACTGAGATCCAACCCATTCCCAATTCAACTTCACACCATCTCTGGCCACTGTCTTCAGCTGTCTGGAAATCCATATGCTAGCATTTCACTCCCTGTATCTTCCTCCCTCCGTTTCCTCCCTTATGATCCCCTTAACCTGTAAAAACGTAATATATGGACGCAGATCATTCAGCCCCATCGAGTCAATGAGATCATAGCAGACATGATAACCCTCAACTCCACTGGTTTGCCTTTACCCCAATGACCCTTGGGTCTCTCTGTAATTAAAAACCTGTCAATCTCAGTCTTGAATATTCTCAGCCTCGACAGCCCTGCGTGACAAAGAATTCCCCAGACTCACTCCCCTCTGAGAGAAGACATTCCTCCTCACCTTTGTCCTATCTCCTTCTGTGTCATCTGAAAACTTGCCTAACTGTATATTCATTTCCTGCATCCAAATCATTCAAATGCATTGTGAATAATTGTGGCCCCAATATTGATGCCTGAAGTGGTGGCCTTGTATTAGTGCTGAGCTGTTAATCCCAAGACGCCAGTAATGCTCTGGGGGACCAGGGTTCAAGCCTTGCCTTGGCAGATGGTGGGATTTGAGTTCGATTAACATCTGGAATTAAGATTCTGGATTAGTGGTGCTGGAAGAGCACAGCAGTTCAGGCAGCATCCAAGTAGCTTCGAAATCGACGTTTCGGGCAAAAGCCCTTCATCAGGAAATAAGAGTCCAATGATAACCATGAACCAATTGTCAATTTTTGGGGGAAAACCCATCTGCTTCATGAATGCCCTTTCAGAAAGGAAACTTGTCTGGCTGAACATGTGACTCCAAGTCCATAGCAATGTGCTTGACTCTTAACTACCCAATGGGGCTGAGAGATAAATGTGAGGGCACCCCCCACATTCCTGATGAAGGACTTTTGCCCAAGATGTCTACTCTTCTGCTCCTCAGATGCTGCCTGACCTCCTGTGCTTTTCCAGCACCATACTTATTGACTCTGATCTCTGGCATCTGCAGAACTCACTTTCTCCTCATGTTCATATGTGTGTATGTGTGTGTGTTTGAGAGGGTGTGTGTTTGTGGATGTGTGTGTTTGAGAGGGTGTGTGTTTGTGGATATGTGTGTGTTTGAGAGGGTGTGTGTTTGTGGATGTGTGTGTTTGAGAGGGTGTGTGTTTGAGAGAGTGTGTGTTTGTGGATGTGTGTGTTTGAGAGGGTGTGTGTTTGTGGATGTGTGTGTTTGAGAAGGTGTGTGTTTGTGGATGTGTGTGTTTGAGAGAGTGTGTGTTTGAGAGGGTGTGTGTTTGTGGATGTGTGTGTTTGAGAGGGTGTGTGTTTGAGAGGGTGTGTGTTTGTGGATGTGTGTGTTTGAGAGGGTGTGTGTTTGTGGATGTGTGTGTTTGAGAAGGTGTGTGGGGGTGTGTGTGTGTCTGTGCATGTGTGTTTGTGTGTGTGCGTTTGTGTGTGGGTGAGTGTGTGTGCGTTTGTGTGCGTGTGTGTTGGTGCATATGTGTGCATGTACATGCAAGTGTGTTTGTGTATGTGTGTGCATGCATGTATTTGTGTGCATATATATGTATTTGTGTGTGTTTATTTGTGTGTGCATGTGAATGTGTGTGTGCGTGTTAGTGTATATGAGTATCCATGTGTGTGCTTGTTAGTGTATGTGAGTGTGCATGTGTGTGTGTGAGTGTGCGTGTGTGTGCTTGTCTGTGTGTGCGGGTGAGTGTGTGTGTGTGTGTGTGTGTGTGTGCATGTGAGTGTGTATGTGCATTTGCATGTGTGTATGTGTGAATGTTTGTCTGTGTGTGCATGTGAGTGTGTGTGTGTGCGTGTGTGTGTATGCGTGTGTGTGTGAGAGCGTGTGTGTGTGTGAGAGCGTGTGTGTGTGTGTGTATGTGGGTGTGTTTGTGTGCGTGTGTGTGCGCGCATGTGGGTGTGAGTATGTGTGCGTGTGCGTGTGCTTGCGGGTGTGTGTGTGTTTTCAAAATGTTTTTCATGGTTTTATGGACCAGACCAAACCCCCTCGCAATAGATGAAAAAGATAGCCTAGACCCTAACTTTTAAGTATAAGGCGTTGTGTTCCAGATGCAATTCTCTTGGCCTAACTACCAGATTGGAAGCAAAACACGCTTCACTCAAATGGTGTAGTTAAAATGCAGCAAAATAAAAAAGAAAAGAAAAGAGTTATCTGAGCTGTTACTCCATTGAAATGCTTAACAATATAATGGATGCAGTAACTATTACCATTTACCATTCCAACATAGTAATATCCCATAAACACAGCCTTGGCAAAGGCAAAGTCAATAAATAGATTGCCTCATGTGTAATTCTAGAGAGGTAAATGATCAAGAGACTATTCTGAGAGACATTGTAGCAGGGAGATGGTCTGCAGCTTCCAAATCCAACTTCAAGATCCCAGCAATGACTGTGACTCTGAAACTAAAAAGCTAAAAATCCTGGTTCTGCGGGAGCTTGACCCCACCCATTCAGGCTGCTTCTATTGGTCGAACTTTTAAAAAATACCCAAGGCCTCCCAAGTTTTCAATCAGCATCTTGGAATCTATGCCTAAAAATCTGACTTCAAACAATTGTCCAGGCCAAAATACATCGCTTTAAGCCATAGGCGAGCGGAGGCGAGCATTTATTGATCATTGTTCATTGATACTCTCTTGGACCACTACCATCCTCGGAGTGCAGCGGGCGGAGTGCTATGGGAGGGGCAGGCAGTAGGGAGCTCTCAGTGACTATGTCGAATCACAGAATTTACAGGACTCTGAGGAAAGAACTTCGGCAGTGGGACTAATTGGTTTGCTCATCCAAACCACTGGACCATGAATAAATGGCATCCTTCCATAACAGCAGAGACCAAAACTGCACACAGTGTTTGAGATGCAGCCTCGTCATCAATTCCTGGCGTCGCTGAAGCAGGACCATCTGTACTTTAATGTTCACACCACCTTATAATGAAGGAAAACATCCCACTGGCCTTCTTCATCACTTACTGTGCTGGAATTTTACCTACTTGTGACCTGTACTCTAGAACACTGGGGTTCCCCCGCACCATCGACTCCTGCTTTTGTTCCCCATTTCGGAAATATCTGCTTTCTTCCTGCCAAAGTGCAAAATGTCACAGTTTCTTACCTTAAACTCCAGCTGCCAGATTTTGCCATCTCAATTAATCTGAGCGTATCTTTGTTATTTCACTTCCTCAATCCACTTTCTGACCTCACTTAATGTCATTCATAAATGTAGACACTGTGCATTTAATCCCCCTTATCTAGGTCACTGATACAAACTGTATAACATTGAGGGCCTGTTACAAACCCCTGCTGAACTTGTCCATCACAGCCTATCAATCAAAGACCCATTCATGTATAGACTCTGTTGTCTTCCAGCCAGGCAATCATCTCTCTATATTCCGATATTACCCCCACACCAACAGCCCCTACTTCCTGCAATAACGTTTTATCTGGCATCTTGTCAAATGCCATCATGAGAATCTAAGTAAATCATCAAGTTTCCCTTTATCCACAACATATACTATATTACTCTTTCAAAGAATTTCAATAGATTGATTGGACATGAGTTCATGATTACTTTGGGTTTTTCCAATTGCCTATTCATAGCTGTTTTTAATGATTGACTCTCCAGCCTCCCCAGTGACAGGTTTCTGCCTTCCTACCTTCTTGAATGGAAGGGTCATATATTGCACCAAAAAGTCCAGTCTAGAGGAACACCAGAATCGAAAGCATTTTGGTAAGGTTAACATCAATGTATCTGCTTCCTCCATTAACTATCTCTTTTAAAACTCCAGAATGTAGTCCATTGGGACCCGAAGACTTTACAAAATGCTACTTCATCAATTTGTCTTAGTACCACTTCCTGAGTGATTATAATTTCACCAACTTTCTCGCTTCCTTCAGCCTCTGGATTGGCAGGTATCCCTGGGATATTTTCTGCACCCTCTATGGTGCAGTCAAAAACAAAACATTTTTGATTGCATCTGCTGTCTCTTTATGATCAACCATTAAATCCACTTTCTTGAGGATCAGCACTCACATGACTTACTTGTTTTCCTTTTCGATATGTATAGAAGCTCTGGCTATCAGTTTTGACATTTCTAGCTAACTTGCTCTCATATCCTAATTTTGCTGTCCTAATCAATCTTTTAATCATTGTCTGCCCTTCCTTGTAATCCAGTCAGTCATCTGATCTGTCACTCACTCTTGTATAATTGGTTTGTGATGTTTTCCTTAACTTCTCCAGTTATCACGGAAGGTGGGCCCTCCCTTTAGACTTTTTTTCTCTACATTAGGAGTGTACTTAATCTGAGTATTATTAACTACAGCCTTAAATGCCTGACACTGTTTCTTTACTGGTTGATCTCTTGGCTAAATAACCCAGTTCACATCTGTTTGCTTATCTTCTGTGCTCATTTGGTTGCAGTTTTTAAATTTAAAATGCTAGTCTTAGAACCATTCTTCTCCCTTTCCAGTCAGATGTAAACTTCAATCACATTATGACTTTTGTTACCCAGCAGAAGTGCCCTTAGTCTGAGGTTGTTAAAGAGTCCTGTTCCACCACAGAACACAGTGGTCTTGCTGCTGGATTGGGAATCCAGAGGCCGAAGGGTCACAGGTTCGAAACTCACCATGCTAGAAGGTGGAACCTGAGTTCTGGATTAGGTTAGATTCCCTACAGTGTGGAAACAGGCCCTTTAGCCCCAACAAGTCCACACCGACCCTCCAAAGAGCAACCCACCCAGACCCATTCCCTAACATTCACCCCTGCCCTAATGCACCTAACACTATGGGTAATTTAGCCTGGCCAATCCACCTAACCTGTACACCTTTGGATTGTGGGAGAAATCCGGGAGAAACCCACACAGACTCGGGGAGAATGTGCAAACTCCACACAGACAGTTGCCCGAGGCGTGGAATTGAACCTTGGATCCCTGGCGCTGTGAGGCCACAGTGCTAACCACTGAGCGTCTTGAAGGATTACGAAATAAAAGTCTCTTGGTGACCATGAGAAGACCACTGACTTCCAGTTAAAAATAATCCCATCTGTCAGAGAAAGCAATTGGCAACCCTTTTGCCCGGTCTGGTCTCACACCCCAGCCCCGCAGGAATGTGGGTGCCACTTAAATGCCCACAGAGTTTCAGCAAATTACGTACAAAGGGAATGTCCGTCCAAGACATATGACAACTGTGGGCCCATTAAAAGCAGTGTCAGGAGAACTTGTAACGGGGGAATCGAGAAAAGGGAGAGAAACTAACTGGCTACTTTCTGTCTGTTTTCATTGAGGAAGGTTCAAGAAATTCCCCAGAATGAGAGACCAAGCAAACTAGGGAGAATGAGCTGTTGTAGGAAATTAACATTAGTAACAAGGTGATCCTAGTGAACTTCATGGGGCAGTAAGTTAACAAGTCCCAGATACCTGTTCCCAGAATGTTGGAGCAGGTGGCTCAACAGACAAGTGGCACACCATAAGACACAGAAACAGAAATTAGGCCATTCAGCCCATTGATTCTGCTCTGTCATTCATTCATGGCTGATACATTTCTCAACCCCATTCTCCCGCTTTCTCCCTGTAACCCTTCATCCCCTTGATACTCAGGAACCTGTCTATCTCAGTATTAAATATACTCAGTGGCCTGGCCTCCACAGCCTTCTGTGGCAGTGAATTCCAGATTCCCCACTCTCTGACTGAAGAAGTTTCTCCTTATCTCCATTCTAAAACATCTTCCCTTTACTTTAAGGCTGTGCCCTCAGGTCCTAGTCTCTCCCACCAATGGAAACATCTTCCCAACATCGTCTCTGTCCAGGCCATTCAGTGTTCTGTATGTTTCAATTAGATCCCCTCTCATCCTTCTAGACTCAATATAGTATAGACCCAGAGCTCTCAAACATTCCTCATATATGAAGCTGTTCATTCCTGAGACCATTCTCGTGGACTTCCTCTGAACATGCTCCAGAGCCAGTACATCCTTCCTGAGATATGGGACACCGAACAGCGCACAATACTCCAAACATGGTCTGACCAGAGTCTTACAGTGCCTCAGCAGTATATCCCTGCTTTTACTGGAGATTATCATTCAAAATGGTATTGCTTCTGGATTGGTTCCTGCAGGTCGGAAGCTTGCAAATATCATCCCACTGTCTAAGAAAGGAGCAAGAGGGAAGAATAGAGGGAATTAGAGACTTGTCAGTCTTATGGCAGCACTGGGGAAAATGGCCGCATTGATTTAAGAACAGAAAACTATGTTTGATAAACCTGTGGAGTTTTACTCAAGGAGTTACTCACTATATTGATAAAAGGATGGATGTGTTTACATTTTTGGAAGATTTTAACCATCCACAGGAGGCTGGTTCGCAAATTCACAGCAAATGACATGAGGGTTGTGGACTGGCATGGATGAAGGATTAGCCAAGAGACAGAAAACAGAGAGTAGGAATAAATGGGTCTTTCTCGCGTTGAAAGACTGTGATTGGGGGGTACCTCAAGGATCAGTAGTTGGACACAATAAATATCAATCATTTGGATGTGTTTAATATTTTCAATTTTGCAGATGGTACAAAGCTACGCAGTAACGTGTGTGATGAGGAAGATGCAAAACATTTTCAGAAGGGCTTGCACAGGATTGTGAAAGAACGCGGCAGATGGGAAATAATGTGGGAAAATGTGAGGAGATCTGCTTTGGTAGGAAGGACAGTTGTGCAGGATGTTTATTAAGTGGGAATAGGCGGGGGAGGTGTAGATGTTCTAAAGGACCTGGGTGTCCTTGTAGATAAGTCTCACATATAGCTGTAGCAGGTTGTTGGATGGATAGTAGATCGATTGCTTTTAACTCAAGAGGATGAGGGTGCAGGATGAATGAAGTGCTGCACAGATTGTACAGGAGTACAATCTGTACAGGAGTACAATCTGTACAATCTGACGGAGAATGTACACAGAGTGCAGTGAGCAGTGTTGGTCCCTTATCTCAGGAAAGGTCATACAGGGATTGCAACAAAGGTTAGCCAGCTGGATCCCAGGGACTGCTGTACACAGAGAGATTGAGCAAACTGGGCCCAATACCCTTGAAAGTGACCTTCTCTTACACAGCCATGTGGAGTTCCCTCTGCATTTTCCAGCAACTGGAATCCCTTGTACCAAGGTAACCCTCAGGGATTGTAAAAAAAAGACTGAAGAATTTAAGTCAACCAATCCAAGGAGAGAAAAAAGTACAGGAGAAACTTCATGGATTGAAATCCCACAAATTCCAGCTCTGCTTGGCATCAACCCTCACACTCTCAAAGGAATAGTCGCAGAGATACTGCATGCAATGGTCATGGTTTCTTTTCCCCTGTTCTGGAATGCTTCCAGCAGTTGGAAGTTAGTAAATGCATCATCGCTATTCCAGAAAGGTAGGAGAGGGAGAAAGAGGAACAATGGTAGTAACACTTAACCTGAGGTCACTCGTTCATTGAAGAAACCTCAATAATGCACTCAGAAAATTGGCAAAGTCAACATGCTTTTATGTTCAGGACATAGTGTTTGACCAATTTATCTGCATTTTTTTGAGAAGGTAGATACAGGGGAATCAGTGGATGTAGTGTAACTGGATTTCTGAAAGGAAAATTCAATGAGGTGCCATACAAAAGGTTAATCTGCAGCATAAAGGCTCCTAGAGTTGGGAGTGGTATGTTCACAGGGATCCAGAATTAGTTCACTGACAGGAAGCAAAGAGCAAAGCTTCACTACCTCAAGGATCAGGCTGGGGTCTCAACTACTCCCAATCGATATTCCTGCCTTAGATACAGAGACGGAGAGTACTGGATCTAGGTTTGCTGATGGGACAAAGTTAAGTGGAAAAATTAAGCTCTGGGAAAAGGACAAAGAATCTGCAAAGAGATGTTGACAGGTTTAATTAGTGATCAACAAGATGGAGGACACCTTGGGGAATTGTGAGGTTCATCAGTTTCATTAACTGAATAGCAAAGTCAAATGTTTTTCTAGAAAGTGTGAAATTTGTGAATGCTGATGTTCTAAGGAGAAAGTGAGGACTGCAGATGCTGGAGATCAGAGTCGAGAGTGTGGTGCTGGAAGAGCATAGCAGTTCAGGCAGCATCCAAGGAGCTTCGAAATCGAAAGCTCTCCTGATGAAGGGCTTTTGCCTGAAATGTCGATTTCGAAGCTACTTGGATGCTGCCTGAACTGCTGTGCTCTTCTAACGGGCTTGTACAGGCTCAGGCAAGGAACTCAAAAACTGAGTGAAATCTGGTGTCGGCTTTCTGCAAAAGGGTTGGAGTACAGCAATAGGGTAGCCTAGCAATAGGGCTGTGGGGCGATCATACCTGTAACAGTGGATACAGATGGAGACACCATATTTAAGGAAGGATATACCTACATTGGAGTCAAGATTAGAGTGGTGCTTAAAAGCGCAACAGGTCAGGCAGCATCCGAGGAGCAGGAAAATCGAAACTTCGGGCAGGAACCCTTTATCAGAAGGGTCCTGATGAAGGGCTCCTGCCCAAAACGTCGATTTTCCTGCTCCTTGGATGCTGCCTGCCCTGCTGTGTTTTTCCAGCACCACCCTAACCTTGACTCTAATCTCCAGCATCCAAAGTCCTCACTTTTGCCGACACCTACACTGGAGACAGCACAGCAAAGTTCGACTGGACTGGTCTCTGACATGACAGGATTGTCAACTGATGAAAGCTAAGTAAATTGGATCAAGATAGGCAGCACGGTGACTCAGTGGTTACCTCTCAGCGCCAGGGTCCAGGGTTCGATTCCAGCCTCTGGCGACTGTCCGTGTGGAGTTTGCACATTCTCCCCATGGGCTTCCTCCCACAGTCCAAAGATGTGCAGGTTAGGTTGATTGGCCAGGCTGAGTTGTCCATAGTGTTCAGAGAAGTCCTGGTTAGCTGAGTGAGCCATGGGTAATGTGGGGTTATGGGGACAGGGTGGGGGTTTGGGTCTGCGTGGGAAGTTCTTAGGAGAGTTGGTGTGGACTCTGTGGGTCAAGTGGCCTCTTTCTGTTCTGTCATGGGATTCTCTGGATTGAGAAGAATGGGGGGGCGTTCTGATTGAGACATACTAAATTATGAATGGGCTTGACAGAGTGAGAGATTATCTCCAGTGGTGCAGGAATCGAGAACAGGAGGACACATCCTTAGGATAAGGATCTCATCATCTGTACCTGATTTCTTGATTCAAAGGCTTCCACCCCAGAGGGTTGGGATATTTTTCCCTGTTGTTGGAGATATTTAAAGCTGGGAGAGACAGGTGTTTGGTCTCTCAGGGAATTGGGAAGAATCAAATGGGAAGAGAGATTGGCGTTGGAGCCCAGGGTCAGCCACTGTCATGGTGAATGGGCCCCTCCTGTTCTTGTGTTCCAACACCAAGGCTCTCCTGTCTCAGTACGATCTAAGCGTCAGCTCAAATTGTGCGCTCAACTCCCAGGAGGGAGTCGTCACTGGTGACTCAGCATCTTACCACCACTCTCACTCGTCACTCTATGGAATCTCAAGTCCAAGAGTTGAACACGTCCACCTTTCAGTGAGAGAAAGGAGAATGAGGGGCTGAGAGCATGCCATTTTGCAGGGGTGCGCACACCAAAGTCCCATGGTGACACGAAACGCAAGCTGCTCCTTTCACTTCCTCCTTTCAGTTCCAGCTTTGAAAAGGTCTCAGCCCCACGCTCTGTTGGCTGACCTTGCGCCTGTGACTCACGAGGGTCATGTGATCAGTCCTCAGGGTGGCGATCTCGACCCTGAACCCAGGCTGACAGTCAGTGGAATGCTGCATTGTCTGAGGAGACATTAACTGTGTGCTCTCGCGGGTGGATGTGGTCTCTCTCTCTCTCTCTCTCTCACATGATCAATACTCGAAAGAGGATTGAGAGATTTTCCCTGCTGCTCCTGTCCAACTTATCCTTCAGTGCACATCACTTCAAAAGATTAGTTCCTCATTGTCACACAGCAGCTTGTGCTGAGAAGTTAGCACTTTATGATCCTAGCTCTGCAGTTCTGCCACATCCAGTAGTGAATGATGGGGGACAATTAAACAACTCACTGGAGGAGGAGGCTCCACAAAAATCCCCATCCTCAATGATGGAGGAGCCCAGCACCTCAGTGCAAAAGATAAGGCTCATGCTTTAACAACAATCTTCAGTCAGGAGTGCCCAGTGTTCCCCAACATCACTCCATATGATATTGATTGAGGAATGGTTGGAGGCGCTGGATACTACAAAAGCTGTGGGCCCTGATGACATTCCTCCAACAGTATCAAAGGCTCACACCCCAGAACTTGCCATCCCTTCCTAACCAAGCTGGGAGAGTTCTCCCATCTGGAACTTGCAAAGGGATACCTGCTCACGAAATCTCAGCATCTGACCTCACTCCAACTTTGGTCCCAGCGCAGAGAAACGAACTGAACCTCTGAGGTGTGGGGAGAGTGACTGCCCATGCCATCGATGTAGCACTTGAGTTTTATGTTAAAACACCCAGTTAATGGGTTTCAGGGTCATGACCCAGCACTGGCTGGAGTCATACGTAGCTCAAAGGAAGCTGATTGGTGGAAGTCAGGACAGTTCTGTGGGAGTTCCTCAGGGTAACGTGATAGGTCCGACCATCTTCAGCTGCTTCAGCTTCACTTGCCCACAAGGTTTGAGATTTGGATAGTGAGTGAAGCCAGCACAATGTTCAGCATTGTTTGTGTCTCCTCAGATACTATAACAGTCAGGATCAATCACAGCAAGACCAGGACAATACCCAGGCTTGGGCTGACAAATGGAAAGTAACATTCACGCTACACTAATGCCAGGCTGTGACCATCTGAGACAGTCTAAGCATGTTCTCTTGATATTCAAAGGCATTTCTGTCACCGAATCCCCCTGCTATCAACATCCTGGAGGTTACCATTGACCAGAAACTGAAATGGACTCACCACATAAGCAGAGTGGTCACAAGGGCAGATTGGAGGATAAGAAGGGCTTCTCTACTTAATGGTAAGGTCCTGGAGTGTGTTGCCGAACAAGGAGACCTTGGTGTGCAGGTTCAAAGTACCTTGAAAGTGGATTCTCAGGTAGATAGGTAGTGAAGGAGGCATTTAGTACGCTTTAGTGGTCAGGACATTGGGTGCAGGAGTTGGGAGATCATATTGTGGCTGTACAGGACATTGGTTAGGCCACATTGGAATACTGTGTGCAATTCTGGTCTCCCTGCTTTAGAAAGGATGTTTTGAAGCTTGAAAGCATTCAGAAAAGATTTATAAGGATATTGCCATGGTTGGAGGATTTGAGCTACAGGGAGAGGCTGAACAGGCTGGGGCTGTTTTACCTGGAGCGTCGGAGGCTGAGGGGTGACCTTATAGAGGTTTACAAAATAATGAGGAGCATGGATAGGGTGAATAGACAAGCTCTTTTCCCTGGGGTCAGGGAGTCCAGAATGAGAGGGCATTGGTTTAGGGTGAGAGGGGAAAGATTTAAAAGGGACCTAAGGGGCAATGTTTTCACACAGAGAGTGGTACGTGTATGGAATGAGGTGCCAGAGGAAGTGGTGGAAGCTGGTAAAATTATAACATTTAAGAGGCAACAGGATGGGTATATGAATAGGAAGGATTTAGAGGGATATGGGCCAAGTGCTGGCAAATATGATTAGGTTGGGATATCTGACCAGCATGGATGAGTTAGAAGGGTCTGTTTCGGTGCTGTATATCTCGAAGACTCTAAAAACATTCCTGCTGGTTTCCCAAGGCCTGTCCATCATCTACACAGCACAAGCCAGCAATGCGATGGGACTCTCCCTTTCCCTGTCAGAGTGCAGCTGCAACAACACTCGACACCATCCAAAAGTCCAGAATAAGGATACGTCATCTTAAAATTCATGTCAGGGTAGTGTAGGAGGAAAATCAGGAAGTTGTTTTCCACATAAAGTGTTGTAGAATTTTGGTGCTCTCTCTGCTGAGAGGTTGTGGTGACTGAGACTCAACGGGAGATTCTGAGATCAAAGTCCAAGTTGGAAATTTGAGAGGGGGGAAGTGCACTGTTTCGTTCAGTCACACCCATGCACATGTCTCTGGGACCTCAGGCAGTGCAGTCCCGCTGTGGAAGTGCAGCACCCCAAATTCTCCTGCTCCCTTTGTTGTTGGATGAGAGTGGGGGGGGTTCAGACTGGAGTAGGGTAACACACTGGACCGACAACATAAAGCTTTCCAGAAAGCTGAGCTGCCCCCCAGATAGCCACCAACCAACCCAGACAATAACCAAACCATCAACTAGAGCCTGGCAATGGTAAACCCAGACAGGGGGCATCACACTGGCTCAGTGGTTAGCACTGCTGCCTCACAGCGCCAGGGACCCGGGTTCAAGGCCAGCCTCGGGCGACTGTCTGTGTTGAGTTTGCACATTTTCCCCATGTCTGTGTGGGTTTCCTCCGGGTGCTCCAGTTTCCTCCCACAGTCACAAAGATTAGTGCAGGTTAGGTTAGGTCACCCCTCAGCCTCCGTCGAGATTAAGTGCAGGTGTAAATATGGGGTGGGGGATAGGTCTGGGTGGGTTACTTTGTGGGGGGTCGGTGTGGACTTGTTGGGCTGAAGGGCCTGTTTCCACACTGTAGGGAATCTACAATTCTAGGGGGTCTGCACGAAATGGGCTGGCATCACAAGGTATGTCACGTGAAAGAAGTATAATATTAAGAAAAATGCTTCACTGACCTTCTCATTGACCACTTTAAGAGTAAAACCCATCCAGGTAATTCCCAACCCTTCGAACAGAAATCCAGAACCTGATTACGTATGAAAGCACCAGAACACAACTTGTTCAGGTAAACTGTGCACAGCTGAGACTCCAATAGTAAATACTGCTGCACTCTACACCTCCCACCTTACCAACCTGAAAATGATCTGTTTATGTCCAAGCCTCTGTTTCCTGTTAGGTCACCAACCTTCTGTTCACTCTGTGAGGTGACCCCCCTAAACCATCAGAGCTCTCGGATTGCATTGTCAGCTTTAATGTTAGCAACTTGTCAAATGCCTTCTGGAAATTAAGGTCCAGTATGTTCCCCTTCATTCATATTTCTGGTTATTCCACAGTCACACATCAATAAATTAGCCAAGCGTGGCCTCCCTTTCACTCTGCCTGACCGCACTGAGATCCCCTGAATATCCCAAAACATGCTCCTTACGAAAATATTCCAGCATTTTCCTAAACGCCAGTTGTTAGACCAACTGGCCTGTTGTTTTCCATCTCCCCGTTTCTTGAACAGAGTCACATTCGCTATTTCTTTCCTGACAGCTGGACCTTTTTCAAATCTCAGAGGAATTTTGGAACTTTGCATCGATTGTTTTATCATCCTCAAATAAAGTCGATCAAGATTTGAGGTTTTAGTTCTAATATCTTTCTCAACATTTTTTCCCTGAGGTAATTAATTGTTGTTTGCTCCTTCCTTCATTTCAAATGGGATTCAACAATTATTTGGGGAATGTTATTTGCATTATCCATGACAAAGGCAGATAAAGGAACATCAGTTATGTCCATCCATTGCTTCCTTATTTTCCATTCTTAATCAGACCTGGCACATAGGAAGATGGTGGTGGTTGTTAGAGGGTCAGTCACATCAGCTCCAGGACATCTCTGCAGGAGTCCCTCAGGGTAGGGTCCTCAACCCAACCATCTTCAGCTGCTTCATCAATGACCTTCCCTCTGTCATAAGGTCAGAAGTGAGGATGTTCGCCAATGACTGCCTCATGTTCAGTATCATTCACAATTCCTTAGGTACTGAAGCAGTCTGTGTTCAAACGTCGCAAGATCTGGACAATGTCCAGACTTGGGCTGACAAGTGGCTATAATATTTCCACAAAACACATCTCCAATAGGACAGAATCTAACCACTGGCCCTTAATTTTCAATGGCATTACCATCACTGAGTCCCTCATGATCAACATCAAAGCTAAAAATCACACAACACCAGGTTATAGTCCGACAGGTTTAATTGGAAGCACCAGCTTTCGGAGCGACGCTCCTTCATCAGGTGATTATCCTGATGAAGGAGCGTCGCTCCGAAAGCTAGTGTGCTTCCAATTAAACCTGTTGGACTCTAACCTGGTGTTGTATGATTTTTAACTTTGTACACCCCAGTCCAACACCGGCATCTCCAAATCATGATCAACATCCTGTGGTTTACCATTGACCAGAAACTGAACTGGGAGAAAGTGAGGACTGTGGAAGCTGGAGTATCAGAGTCCTGATGAAGGGTTTATGCCCGAAACATTAATTCTCCTGCTCCTCGGATGCTGCCTGATCTGCTGTGCTTTTCCAGCACCACTCTCTCGACACAGAAACTGAACTGGAATAGCCATATAATTACAGCATCTATAGGAGGCTATCCGAGGGTAGGAATTCTATGGTGCAGACCTCACCTCCTGTCTGCCTAAAGCTCCATCTGCAAACCACACTTCGGGAGTGTGGTGGAAGACTCCCGACAGATGTGGATGGGTGCAGCTCCAACAGCAATGAAGAAATGTGACACCGTCCAGGAGAAAGCAGCCTGTTTGATTAGTAACCCATCCACCGCCTTCAGCATTCACACCCTTCACCATTGATGCAGAGTGTCAGTGTGCGATACAGTAACTCTCTCAGGCTCCTCAGACAACAACCTGTGGCAACTACCATCAAGAAGATCAAGACCAGTGGATACCTGGGAACGCCTAGGCCTCTGCTCCCCCAGCCCTGTACTGGATCGTTGACTTCCTGACCCACAGGTAAGGATAGGCGATAACACCCCCTCCAGCACAATCCTCAACACCAAGGCTGCGTGCCCAGCCCCCTACTATACTCCTTATACACACACAACTGGGTGGCCAAATTCCACACAAGCTTCATCTCTGAGTTGGCTAGTGGCTCAGATCTCATACTACAGCGAGACAGAGTATAGGAAAGAGACTGAGTGCTTGGCGGCGTGGTGTACAGACAATAATCTCTCCGTTAGTGTCAGCAAAATGGAGGAGCCGGTCATTGACGTCAGGAAGTGGAGAGGAGTGCACGCCCCCGTCTGTATTGATGGGGCTGAGGTAGTGCTGGGCGAGGGAGTCAAATCCCTGGGTGTGAGGATCACTAACCTTCTGTCCTGGTCCACACACGTCAACGCTACATCAAGAAAGCCCGACAACCTCTCTGTATCCTCGGGAGGCCAAGGAGATTCAGCAGGCCCAGAGGGACTTTGACCAGTTTTAAAAATCACACAACACCAGGTTATAGTCCAACAGGTTTAATTGGAGGCACACTAGCCTTTGGAGTGACGCTCCTTCATCAGGTGGTAGTGGAGGGCTCAATTTGTTAAGCCTTTCATCTGTTGGAATACCGTGATAGTTCCTCTGGTGAATCTGTCAACTTTTGACCAGTTTTGACAGATTCACCAGAGAAAGCATCCGATCTGGGTCCAGCACGGCGTGGTTTCGCAACTGCACTTCCCAAAATCACACGAAACTGCAAAGAGTCATGAACACAGCCCAGTCCATCACACAAACCAGCCTCCCATCCATCTATACTTGCCACTGCCTTGGGAAAGCAACCAACATCATCAGAGACCCCTCCCACCCTAGTGAAACTCTCTTCCATTGGGCAACAGATTCAAGAGTCATGTCTTCCCTACTGTTATCAGACTTCTGGATGGACCTCTCAAAATCTAATGTCAATCTCTCTCTCTCTCTGCCCCTTCCCTGCGGCTGTAACACTATATTCTGAACTCCGTCCTGTTACCCTGGTGAACTTTGATGGTATGATGCCTGGACAGCACACACAACAATACTGTTCACTGTACTGTGCTTCAGAACATGTGACAATAATAAATCAAATCAAATCAATTTGCCCTCCAAGCCATTCACCACCCTTGAAAATATATCACTGATCCTTCAGAGTCACTGGGTCAAAATGCTGGATCTCCCCCCGAGCAGTATTGTGGGTCTCCCTACAGCCCAGTGGGCTGGAAGAGAAGACAGTTCAACCCCACCATTTCAAGGGCAAATAGAGACAATCAGTAAACACTGGCCCAACCAGGAACACCCAAAACCATTGATTCCAAGATCCCTTCTCCAGATAATCACTGGTCACTTGGCTCACTCTTGTCATTGCTAATAACATGTAAAAACCCTTCTGACATATATTTATATTCTGAGCTATAACTTCCTGTTGCACAGAATTTCCCCTTGTTAATTTTCCAGGCATCCTCACTGTCCTCACTGTTCTATTCAATTTTCTAACCTGCCTGGCCTTGGGGAATCATATTTCTTTCAATTTGATTTATCCCAGGTCTGACAGTCAGGGATAGTATCCTAGGTCTGACAGTCAGGGACAATATCCCAGGTCAGATAGTCAGGGACACTATCCCAGGACTGATAGTCAGGGTCACTATCCCAGGTCTGATAGTCAGGAACACTATCCCATGTCTGATAGTCAGGGACAGTATCCCAGATCTGATATTCAGGGATAGTATCCCAGGTCTGAGAGGAGAAAGTGAGGACTGCAGATGCTGGAGATCAGAGCTGAAAAATGTGTTGCTGGAAAAGCGCAGCAGGTCAGGCAGTATCCAAGGAGCAGGAGAATCGACATCTCGGGCATAAGCCCTTCTTCAGGAATGAGGAGGGTGTGCCAAGCAGGCTGAGATAAAAGGTAGGGAGGAGGGACTTGGGGGAGGGGTGTTGGGAACGTGATAGGTGGAAGGAGGCTAAGTTGAGGGTGATAGGCCGGAGTGGGGGTGGGGGCGGAGAGGGGGTGGGGGCGGAGAGGTCAGGAAGAAGATTGCAGGTCAAGAAGGCGGTGCTGAGTTCGAGGGTTGGGACTGAGATAAGGTGGGGGGAGGGGAAATGAGGCAGCTGGAGAAATCTGAGTTCATCCCTTGTGGTTGGAGGGTTCCTAGGCGGAAGATGAGGCGCTCTTCCTCCAACCGTCGTGTTGCTATGGTCTGGCGATGGAGGAGTCCAAAGACCTGCATGTCCTTGGTGGAGTGGGAGGGGGAGTTAAAGTGTTCAGCCACGGGGTGGTTGGGTTGGTTGGTGCGGGTGTCCCAGAGGTGTTCTCTGAAACGTTCCACAAGTAGGCGGCCTGTCTCCCCAGTGTACAGGAGGCCACATCGGGTGCAGCGGATGCAATAATTGATGTGTGTGGAGGTGCAGGTGAATTTGTGGTGGATATGAAAGGATCCCTTGGGGCCTTGGAGGGAAGTAAGGGGGGAGGTGTGGGCGCAAGTTTTGCATTTCTTGCGGTTGCAGGGGAAGATGCCGGGAGTGGGGGTTGGGTTGGTGGGGGGTGTGGATCTGACGAGGGAGTGGTCTTTCCAGAACGCTGATAGGGGAGGGGAGGGAAATATATCCCTGGTGGTGGGGTCTATTTGGAGGTGGCGGAAATGACGAAGGATGATACGAAGTATCTGGAGGTTGGTGGGGTGGTAGGTGAGGACCAGTGGGGTTCTGTCCTGGTGGTGATTGGAGGGGCGGGGTTCAAGGGTGGAGGAGCGGGAAGTGGAGGAGATGCGGTGGAGAGCATCATCAATCACGTCTGGGGGGAAATTGTGGTCTTTGAAGAAGGAGGCCATCTGGGTTGTTCGATATTGGAACTAGTCCTCCTGGGAGCAGATATGGTGGAGGCGAAGGAATTGGGAATATGGGATGGCGTTTTTACAGGAGGAAGAGTGGGAGGAGGTGTAATCTAGGTAGCTGTGGGAGTCGGTCGGTTTATTGTAAATGTCTGTGTTGATTCCGTTGCCCAAGATAGAAATGGAGAGGTCTAGGAAGGGGAGGGAGGAGTCTGAGATGGTCCAGGTAAATTTGAGGTCGGGATGGAAGGTGTTAGTAAAGTGGATGAACTGTTCAACCTCCTCGTGGGAGCACGAGGCAGCGCCAATACAGTCATCGATGTAGCGGAGGAAAAGGTGGGGGGTGGTGCCAGTGTAGCTGCGGAAAATGGACTGTTCCAAATATCCTACGAAGAGGCAGGCATAGCTGGGGCCCATGTGGGTGCCCATGGCTACTCCTTTGGTTTGGAGGAAGTGGGAGGATTGGAAAGAGAAATTGTTCAGGGTGAGGACCAGTTCAGTCAGTCGAAGGAGGGTGTCAGTGGAAGGGTACTGGTCGGTACAGCGGGAAAGGAAGAAGCAGAGGGCTTTGAGTCCTTCGTGATGGGGGATGGAGGTGTACAGGGACTGGATGTCCATAGTGAAGATAAGGCGTTGGGGACCGGGGAAGCGAAAATCATGGAGGAGGTGGAGGGTGTGGGTGGTGTCCCGAACGTAGGTGGGGAGTTCTTGGACTAGGGGGGACAGGACCATGTTGAGGTATGCAGAGATGAGTTCGGTGGGGCAGGAACAGGCTGAGACAATGGGTCGGCCGGGGCAGTCAGGTTTGTGGATTTTGGGCAGGAGGTAGAAACGGGCGGTGTGGGGTTGTGGGACTATGAGGTTGGAGGTGGTGGATGGGAGATCCCCTGAGGTGATGAGGTTATGGATGATCTGGGAGATGATGGTTTGGTGGTGGGAGGTGGGGTCATGGTCAAGGGGGCAGTAGGAAGAGGTGTCCGCGAGCTGGCGTTTAGCCTCAGTGGTGTAAAGGTCGGTGCGCCAAACTATTACCGCACCTCCCTTGTCTGCAGGTTTGATGGTGAGGTTGGGGTTGAAGCGGAGGGAGTGGAGGGCTGCACGTTACGAGGGTGAGAGGTTGGAGTGGGTGAGAGGGGTGGAGAGGTTGAGGCGGTTAATGTCGCGGCAGCAGTTGGCTATGAAGAGATCGAGGGTGGGTAAGAGGCCAGCACGGGGTGTCCAGGTGGATGGGGTGTGTTGGAGGTGGGAGAAGGGGTCGTCAAAGGGTGGGCGAGAGTCCTGGTTGGAGAAGTAGGGGCTGAGGCGAAGGCAGCGGAAGAATTGTTCGATATCTCGCCACGTGTTGAACTTGTTAATCCAAGAGCGTAGGGGGATGAAGGTGAGGCCTCTGCTGAGGACTGATCTTTCATCCTCAGAGAGGGGTAGTTCTGGAGGGATGGTGAAAACACGGCAGGGCTGGGAGCTAGCACCTGGGACCTGGTGTGGAGCTGGAGCTGGGAGTGGGGGCGGGGTTAGGTGTGGGGGTGGAGTTAGGTGTGAGGGCAGAGTTGGGCATGGGGGCGGAGTTAGGCCTGTGGGTGGAGTTAGGTGTGGGGGCGGAGTTGGGCGTGGGGGTGGAGTTAGGTGTGCGGGCGGAGTTGGGCATGGGGGCGGAGTTAGGTGTGAGGGCGGAGTTGGGTGTGGGGTCAGAGTTGGGGCATGGGGGCGGAGGTCAGTGTGGGGCGGGGTTAGGCTTGGGGGTGGCTGGAGCTGGGAGTGGGGGAGGAGTTAGGTGTGTGGGTGGAGTTAGGCCTGGGGCGGAGTTGGGCGGCTGGACCTGGGAGTGGGGGCTCCACACCCTTGAGCCCCGCCCCTCCAATCACCATCAGGACAGAACCCCACTGGTCCTCACCTACCACCCCATCAACCTCCAGATACATCATATCATCTATCGTCATTTCCGCCACCTCCAGACGGACCCCACCTCCAGGGATATATTTCCCTCCCCTCCTCTATCAGTATTCTGGAAAGACCACTCCCTCCGCGACCCCCTCGTCAGGTCCACACCCTCCACCAACCCAACCATCACTCCCGGCACCTTCCCCTGCAACCGCAAGAAATGCAAAACTTGCGCTCACACCTCCCCCCTCACTTCCCTCCAAGGCCCCAAGGGATCCTTCCATATCCGCCACATGTTTACCTGCACCTCCACACACATCATTTGCTGCATCTGCTGCACCCGATGTGGTCTCCTCTACATTGGGGAGACAGGCCGCCTACTTGAGAACCCCTCTGGGACACCCGGACCAACCAACCCAACCACCCCGTGGCTCAACACTTCAACTCCCCCTCCCACTCCACCAAGGACATGCAGGTCCTTGGACTCCTCCATCGCCAGACCATAGCAACACGACGGTTGGAGGAAGAGCGCCTCATCTTCCGCTTCGGAACCCTCCAACCACAAGGGATGAACTCAGATTTCTCCAGTTTCCTCATTTCCCCTCCCCCCACCTTGTCTCAGTCCCAACCCTCGAACTCAGCACCACCTTCCTAACCTGCAATCTTCTTCCTGACCTCTCCGCCCCTACCCCCACTCCGGCCTATCACCCTCACCTTAACCTCCTTCTACCTGTCGCATTCCCAACAACCCTCCCCCAAGTACCTCCTCCCCTTTATCTTAGCCTGCTTGGCACACCTTCCTCATTCCTGAAGAAGGGCTTATGCCCGAAACGACAATTCTCCTCCTCCTTGGATGCTGCCTAACCTGCTGCACATTTCCAGCAACACATTTTTCATTCCAGATCTGATAGTCAGAGACACTATCCCAGGTGTGATAGTCAGGGACACTATTCCAGGTCAGACATTCAGTGTTAGTATCCCAGGTCAGATAGTCAGGAACACCTTCCAGGTAAGATAGCACAGGACAGTATTCCAGGTCTGATAGTCAGGCACACTATCCCAGGGCTGATAATCAGTGATTGTATCCACGGTCTGATATTCAGGGACAGTATCCCCGGTCTGATAGTCAGGGATAGTATCCCAGGTCTCATAGTCAGGGATAGTATCCCAGGTCTGATAGTCAGGGATAGTATCCCAGGTCTGATAGTCAGGGATAGTATCCCAGGTCCGATAGTCAGAGACACGATCCCAAGTCTTATAAGGACACTATCCCAAGTCTGATATTCAGGGATAGTATCCCAAGTCTGATATTCAGGGATAGTATCCCAGGTCCGATAGTCAGAGACACGATCCCAAGTCTTATAGGGACACTATCCCAGGTCTGATATTCAGGGATAGTATCCCAGGTCCGATAGTCAGGGATAGTATCCCAGGTCTGATAGTCAGGGACACTATCCCAGGTCCGATAGTCAGAGACACGATCCCAAGTCTTATAGGGACACTATCCCAGGTCTGATATTCAGGGATAGTATCCCAAGTCTGATATTCAGGGATAGTATCCCAGGTCTGATAGTCAGGGATAGTATCCCAGGTCTGATAGTCAGGGACACTATCCCAGGTCTGATAGTCAGAGACACGATCCCAAGTCTTATAGGGACACTATCCCAGGTCTGATATTCAGGGATAGTATCCCAAGTCTGATATTCAGGGATAGTATCCCAGGTCTGATAGTCAGGGACACTATCCCAGGCCTGATAGTCAGGGATAGTATCCCAAGTCTGATAGTCAGGGACAGTATCCCAGGTCTGATAGTCAGGGATAGTATTCCAGGTCTGATAGTCAGGGATAGTATTCCAGGTCTGATAGTCAGAGGCACTATCCCAGGCCTGATAGTCAGGGATAGTATCCCAAGTCTGATAGTCAGGGATAGTATTCCAGATCTGATAGTCAGGGACAGTATCCCAGGTCTGATAGTCAGGGACACTATCCCAGGTCTGTTAGTCAGGGACAGTATCCCAGGTCTGATAGTCAGGGACACTATCCCAGGTCTGTTAGTCAGGGACAGTATCCCAGGTCTGATAGTCAGGGATAGTATTCCAGGTCTGATAGTCAGAGACACGATCCCAGGTCTGTTAGTCAGGGACAGTATCCCAGGTCTGATAGTCAGGGACAATATCCCAGGTCTTATAGGGATATTATCCCAGGTCTGATAAGGACACTATCCCAGGTCTGATAGTCAGGGACACTATCCCAGGTCTGATAGTCAGGGACAATATCCCAGGTCTTATAGGGACATTATCCCAGGTCTGATAGTCAGGGACAATATCCTAGATTTGATAGTCAGGGACACAACCGCAGGTCTGATAGGGACACTATCCCAGGCCTGATAGGGACACTACCCCAGGTCTGATCGGGACACTACCCCAGGTCTGATCGGGACATTATCCCAGGTCTGATAGGGACACTATCCCAGGTCTGATAGTCAGGGACAATATCCCAGGTCTTATAGGGACATTATCCCAGGTCTGATAGGGACATTATCCCAGGTCTGATAGGGACACTATCCCAGGTCTGACAGTCAGGGACAATATCCTAGATTTGATAGTCAGGGACACTACCCCAGGTCTGATAGGGACATTATCCCAGGCCTGATAGGGACACTATCCCAGGTCTGATACTGAGGGACACTATTTTCCCTTCTCCATACTCCAGGCCCAGTTTTGACCTTGGCTGTACTCAGCCCAGAAAACCCATTTTCACCTGCTCATTGTCCCCACTATCAGCTGCCCTTTCTCCTGAGCAGACTATTTATTCACCCCTTTGTCTGCCAAGCGGTTTAGTCTCTTCCTCTGGGTTTCATGTCTACTTATCCTGCCATTCCCCTCTCCCCAGCCCCTCGGCGTCTCTGTTCTTAGTATACCGTGCAGATGAAGGGTCAGCAGAGCCGAAGCATTAACTCTGTTTCTTTCTCCACAGACGCTGCCAGACCTGCTGAGATTCTCCAGCCGTTTCTGTTTTGGTTTCGGAAGCATGTGTCGTTTGCTGATAACTCTGAGGTGGGTAGGGTCTGTGAAGACAGCAGCATTGCCAGTGTTGCATTGTGATAGCAACCTGCCAACCACAGTGGCTCTGTCCTGGTATGTGGGAATCCGTTGTTCTTATCACACAGAGAACATACAATCTGAGAGTTCTCTTTATCTACACAGTGCTATGTACAGTAGGATGTGGGCTAACAGCAGAGGTGAAACACACTGCTCAGCAAAGTGACAATGCAACATAAAAAGCAGTTATAACACTGTGAAGGTTAATGTAAGTGCAAGTTACTCCAGAATCTGCCAAAAGAAGCAAACGTGATTTATAAAAAAATTCTCTCATGGGACATGGGCATTACTGGCTAGCACAGCATTTATTACCCCGTCCCTAGTTGCCCCTTGAGAAGGTGGGGGTGAGCTGCCTTCTTGAACCACTCAATGTGCTGCAGGTTGATGTACAGATTTAGCAGCAGCCTGGTTGTCATAGCTACAACTTGCCAAAAGAGGGTGATCGAGAGCAGAGGAAGCACAAAGCACGGACTCACTTTAAAATAATCTCCCAGGGGTTTTTAACAGGATGTCTCACACACCTGTTGGTATTGGTAATGCTAGTTTCCAGTAAAATTATCGCCTTTATTCAAAATGCACTTGCTCGAGTCTGTACGACCCGAAGCTGCAAACATCTAGCAAGGCAGAATGCTCATTTTTGAGGGGAATAGAATTGGGAAGTCAGGGAAGTTATGTGACAGTTTAACAGCAGCTTACATTCCGAGGACAGCATTAAGTGACAGCTCAGGTCTCTGTCATGTTAGAGGAGATAGCAAGGTACTGGAGATGGTATCTACAGGGATGGTGCCAGTACTGAGAGGTTAGAGCTATCAGTGAGGGTCAGCATGAAGGTCTTTAAATTGTAAAAGAGTTTGATGGAACTGATGTGTTCACATGCTGGTGAGACCAGAACGAAGGGCTCTGAGTATTCGATTGGTCACTCACTGAGCAGCCAGGAAATTCAGGAGCCATGATTTTTTTTTTCACCCAGAATTTGGTGAGAAGGTGAAATGTACAGAGCAAATATCACCTCGGAGAAAGGGAGGACTGCAGGTCCTGGGGATCAGAGCTTAAAAATGTGTTGCTGGAAAAGCGCAGCAGGTCAGGCAGCATCCAAGGAGCAGGAGAATCGACGTTTCGGGCACAGGACCTTCTTCAGGAATGAGGAGGGTGTGCCAAGCAGGTTAAGATAAACTCCCCACCTACGTTCGGGACACCACCCACGCCCTCCACCTCCTCCATGATTTTCGTTTCCCCGGCCCCCAAGGCCTTATCTTCACCATGGACATCCAGTCCCTGTACACTTCCATCCCCCATCACGAAGGACTCAAAGCCCTCCGCTTCTTCCTTTCCTGCCGAACCAACCAGTACCCTTCCACTGACACCCTCCTTCGACTGACTGAACTGGTCCTCACTCTGAACAACTTCTCCTTCCAATCCTCCCATTTCCTCCAAACCAAAGGAGTAGCCATGGGCACCTGCATAGGCCCCAGCTATGCCTGCCTCTTCGTAGGATATGTGGAACAGTCCATTTTCCGCAGCTACACTGGCACCAACCCCCACCTTTTCCTCCACTACATCAATGACTGTATCGGCGCTGCCTCGTGCTCCCACGAGGAGGTTGAACAGTTCATCCATTTTACTAACACCTTCCACCCCGACCTCAAATTTACCTGGACCGTCTCAGACTCCTCCCTCCCCTTCCTAGACCTCTCCATTTCTATCTCGGACGACCGACTCAACACGGACGTTTACAATAAACTGACACTCCCACAGCTACCTAGACTACATCTCCTCCCACCCTGCCCCCTGTAAAAATGCCATCCCATATTCCCAATTCCTTCGCCTTCGCCGCATCTGCTCCCAGGAGGACCAATTCCAATACCGAACAACCCAGATGGCCTCCTTCTTCAAAGACCACAATTTCCCCTCAGACGTGGTCGACGATGCCCTCCATCACATCTCTTCCACTTCCCGCTCCTCCACCCTTGAACCCCGCCCCTCCAATCGCCACCAGGACAGAACCCCACTGGTCCTCACCTACCACCCCACCAACCTCCAGATACATCATATCATCCTTCGTCATTTCCGCCACCTCCAAACGGACCCCACCTCCAGGGATATATTTCCCTCCCCTCCCCTGTCAGATTTCCGTAAAGATCACTCCCTCTGCGACCCCCTCGTCAGGTCCACACCCCCCACCAACCCACCCTCCACTCCCGGCACCTTCCCCTGCAACCACAAAAAATGCAAAACTTGCGCCCACACCTCCCCCTTTACTTCCCTCCAAGGCCCCAAGGGATCCTTCAATATCCATCAGAAATTCACCTGCACCTCTACACACATCATTTACTGTATCCGCTGCACCCGATGTGGTCTCCTCTACATTGGGGAGACAGGCCGCCTACTTGAGAACACCTCTGGGACACCCGGACCAACCAACCCAACCACCCCGTGGCTCAACACTTCAACTCCCCCTCCCACTCCACCAAGGACATGCAGGTCCTTGGACTCCTCCATCGCCAGACCATAGCAACACGACGGTTAGAGGAAGAGCGCCTCATCTTCCGCCTAGGAACCCTCCAACCACAAGGGATGAACTCAGATTTCTCCAGTTTCCTCATTTCCCCTCCCCCCACCTTGTCTCAGTCCCAACCCTCGAACTCAGCATCACCTTCCTAACCTGCAATCCTCTTCCTGACCTCTCCGCCCCTACCCCCACTCCGGCCTATCACCCTCACCTTAACCTCCTTCCACCTATCGCATTCCCAACGCCCCTCCCCCAAGTCCCTCCTCCCTTTTATCTTAGCCTGCTTGGCACACCTTCCTCATTCCTGAAGAAGGGCTTTTGCCCAAAACATCGATTCTCCTTCTCCTTGGATGCTGCCTGACCTGCTGCGCTTTTCCAGCAACACATTTTTAAGAGCAAATATCAGGCCAGGGGTTAAGGAGAGGCAGGATCAATACCTCAGGGCTGAATGAAGCAAGCACTTGATGGTGAGGTTCAATGAAATCGGGTTACAAGGGACTTGTGTGGAGAATATAATTGAATTCTCACTGGACTGTTAGTCCACAGAGCCGGGTTCAAGTCCCGCTATGGCCGATGGTGGGATTTGAATCCAATAAAAAGAAATCTGGAATTCAGTGTCTAATGATGATCATGTTGGTTGTTGGAAAAATCCATCTGGGTCACTAATGTCCTTTAGGGAAGGAAACTGCCGTCCTTACCCAGTCTGGCCTACATGTGACTCCAGACCCACACACTCCGAACAATAATCGCTGGCTTAGCCAGAGACGCCCACATCACATGAATGAAAATAAAAACCAAAACAAAATTGCTAGCCCAGCTCAGTGGGCTGAATGGCCTGATTCTGTGCAGGAATACCAAAGGCTTTATTGCAAAAGGATGGTCTCCTCACACAGGCTCAGGTTGTACATCGATGATATAATTGCCCAGCAAGTCCCCAGACAGGGAGGGGAGTGATTCTGTGGTTCGTTTTCACGTCTCTGAACTGGACGGTTAAAGTCCTGTTTATGGCTGCAGGAATGTACATTCATGCTAATCTGCAGTCTGGGAAAAATGTGAAGGGGTGAGTCGGAAGAAGGCCATCCTGATGATTAAACAAATTGAAACTGAACAAAACCCCAATAGTGGTGGATACATGACCAACACTGAGGTGACTCCCCGTACACAAGTGGATAAAGGTCATCCTCAACAACTGCTCGAAACTACACAATCCCGACAGGATAGACACAGGAAGGATGTTCCTGAAGATAGGGGAGTCTGGAATCAGGGCTGGGTAAAGCACTTGGAGCCAAAGGGGATCAGAGCAGGAACAGGAGATTGAGTTTGATGGTAATGAAAGGCTGGGCAGGTTGAAATGGCCTCCTCCTGATGCTAGTCTCTATGTTTTGGTTTATCTGTGACTCACATCATTCACATCAATCTATCCAAAATTAGGTTCAAACCATCATTGGTGATTATAACTCCAGAGGAATACTGAGGAGGACTTCCAAATCCTTGGAAGCCCAATTCCACAAAACAATTTGAAAGCAGTCTGCTTCCTGATAAGCTCATTGGGTTCCAGACAAAAATCCCTGATGTTGGGCCGAATGGCCTCATCCTGTGCTGTACGTCCTACAGCTCTGCCCACAGCCCCACACCGAGAGAAATCCCGTTTCATCCCACTTCCTCCATCAGCCTGCTCACCATTCCCCTCCTTAACTTTTCGGTGAGTTCTTTGTTTAAATGTCATTCTCTTTTTCTCATCGGAAATTCCAACAACTGACATCCCTCTGCTCCAACCACCACACAAAAAAGAAACCCTTTCGGTTATCTGTGATGGTGTTATGTCTGTTTCCCCCTGTTCACCCACTCATTCACAGTGGAAATAATTCATTGCTCATTTATCCAGCATATGCCTGCTCAATCTCTGAACTCAATCCCATGGTGCTGATCTGTATCTATACCAGGGTTCTGTCCTCCTGATGATCTACATGGTGCTATCGATCCGCACTTATACATTTTTCCATTGAGCTCACCAGTCAAATCTAAAAAGCTTTGGGAGAAGGAGTTGCAGGATTCACCCTCTGTGCAAACAAGTGCTTTATAACATTGTTCCAGGATTGTCTGGTTCCCACTGGGGATCCTGCCTCCATCATGCTGGGTTCCCAAGTCTCACCTCCCACCCCTAGAAAACTAGGATCAATCGTTTGTCTTTCTGGTGGTTTAGTCACATCTTCCGTTTCCCACAGGCAGGGGAACACAAGCCTGGGCTGTGCGAGGAGGATCCTGTTTAGATTTAGAATTTGGTTTTACTGTCACGTGTCCCTCTGAGACCCAGATCTCCTTCCTGAGTCTTGGGCCCAAAGGTGTCCAGCTTTGTCAGATTCTGCAGCATCTCTCCTTCTTTGTCATCTCTGAGGATGTAGGCCCTGTCCACGGCCTACTCCAGATGTGGACCTCCCTGTAACAGGTACCTCCCAAATAGCACCTCACCATCTCCCTCCTGGAAGTGTCGATGTGTTCAAATCCCATGTAGTCACTGAGGGCCACAGCACAGAAGTACGCCTTTCGGCCCGTCCAGTCTACACTGCTAAATAACAACCACCTCACTGTTCTAATGCCGTCTTGGCCCACTCGTGCACCAAGTGGACATTTAAATACTTCTTAAATATTCTAAAGGTACCTGTAGTTGGTGAGTTGGGTGTAAATGGTTGCCCTCACATGCCGTTTAAACTGCCCCTTACCTTCAATCTATGCCACCCCCCCCCCCCTCACCCAGTCCCCTCCAACAAGGGAGAACGTCCTTCCTCTCTACACTGTCCATGTCCCTCATAATTGTACACATCTTGATCATCTCGTCATCATACGGTTTATTCCTTGTAGCCACCTTGTTTCACTTTTATTTATCATGACTAGAGGTGTCAGTGGCAAGGCCAGTATTGGTTCCCCATCCCTAATTACTCCCAAAATGAGTGGCTCGCTCACACCATCTGATAGCCATGACGTGGAGGAGCCGGTGTTGGACTGGGGTGGACAAAGTTAAAAATCGCACAACACCAAGTTATAGTCCAACAGGTTTATTTGGAAGCACTAGCTTTCAGAGCGCTGCTCCTTTGTCATTTTCCTGCTTCCTTGCATTTCGGCAAATGATGAAGGAGCAGCGCTCCAAGAGCTTGTACTTCCCAATAAAACTGTTGGACTATAACCTGGTGTTGTGTGACTTTTAACCATATAACAGTTAGGTATCCGTGCATAGACTAGACTGATGTAGCTCAATTCCTTCCCGAAAGGTTTCGTAAATCTGATGGTTTTTAAAAATGAGTGTCAATGGTAGATTCATGGTCAAGTCAGCATCACTGGAGTTAGTTTATTTTTCAAGATTATTTAATTCAAATTCCACCAGTGGCCAGGGTTCCCACCCCCAAGGCATTAACCTGGACCTGGTTGGATTTCTAATCCAGTGATATTACTATCACACCACTCCCCTGGCAATACCTCGAACCGACAATCTTCAAGCTGATCAGGAGATGTGCTAACCCATGACAAATGGACAAACAAAGTAGGTTAAACGGATGCTTTAAAGTTTGAAAAAGGTGAGGCAGAGCAGATTAAAGTTTCCTGAGCAGAATAGCAGTTAATATTTACATGTAACCTGCGAATCAGTCAATAAATGTTTCACTCTGTGAGATGCAGCTTCCCCCAGACTGCACAGTCAAGCCAAATTACCTCCTCAGGGCCAAAGAAACAAAGGACTTTGGGAAATGCAGCCAAATCCCAGAATAATGGTGCTGTCTAACCTTTGACAGGAGGTGATGGCCGAGAGCTAATGTCTCTGGGTCAGTTATCCAGACCCCCCCCCCCCCCCCCCCCCCCAGGTTCATGTTCTGCAGTTTGTATCTCACCATGGCAACGGGTGAGATTTGAATTCAATAAAATCTGGAATGGAAAGCTAGTCTAACGGTGACCATTGTCAATTGTCATTAAAAAAAAACAATCTGATTCACTCATGCCCTTTATGGAAGGAAATCTGCCATCTTTCCCAGGTCTGGCCTACATGTGACTCCAGAACCACAGCAATATGGCTGACCCTTAATGGCTCTCGGAAATGGTTCCATTCAGTTCGAGGCAGCAAGTAATGGGCAATAAATGCTGGCCATGATGGGGACGCCCGAAAGGAATAAAGGGGAAAAAATTTTCCATTTAAATCTAAGCTCGGACCAGATGGAGCAGATATAAGCTGCCCTCTGCTCCTGGCTCATATGTTCATAAAACAACACAGGATGAGGAATCTGAGTGAAACCAATAGACACCATTCAGTGGAGGATTGTGGGAATTCTGTTTAGTCAAAGGAAAGAGGAGCAGGGTCTTAAATGTTGGTGGGAGGAAACAATTTTCCGACGAAGGGTCACTGGACTCTCTGTTTTTCTCTCACCACAGATGCTGCCAGACCTGCTGAGTTTCTCCAGCACTCCCTGGGCTTTTGTTTAAGACACCTCGTGCTATTAGGGTCAGGATAGGTCCACCATTTGAGCAGAGGGTGCTGATTCAGTGAGCCACCATTGGCAGCTCTAATCCTCAGACCATGCCCCTCCTCAGACTGCTTCCGGGTTATCAAGCACTGATCCCTGTGCCCTTGCTCTGATGAGTGCAAGATGAAAAGTTCCCGTTTCTCTCCTTTTGGCGTTGTTTTCGTTCTCTGCTTCCAAGCAATTATTTCACAAGGTATTAAAACATTGAAACTTAGTATGTTGGATAGGAATACCACAGCCCAGTGACTCGATATCATTGGAGGGAAAGAAAGACACTGATGAATTCTCTTGAATATGACCAACAGGAACAGCAGCAGGCCACTCTGCCCATCCACTCTGCCCATCACATCCTCAAACACACTTACTGACTCAACTCGACAGCCCTGTGTGTTAAGGAATAGTGCAGACTCACTCCCCTCAGAGAGAAGAAATTCCTCCTCAGCTCTGTCTCATATTGGAGACTCTTTGTTCTGAGATGATGCCCCTCTGGGTCTCAGACTCTCCCACAACAGGAAGCAGCCTTTCCACGCCCTATCCTGATCAGTCCTCGAAGCAAGTTGTTTTGCCTGAATTGTAATGATTGGAGGCTCTTGCCTTGTGAAGGGACCCATGGTTAGTTTCTGGGATATTGTCTGAGGAACGACTGGGCAGAATGGATTAGACTCTCCAGAATTTAGATAAAGGGAGGTTTTCCCTTTGAAACGATTGTGAGGGACTGGGACTACAGGATCAGGAGAGGGGCAGAGACACAGGACTGAGGTAAGGAGAGATCCCTTCAGCAAAAGCACTTTGGAGACCTTGTGGATTCCCCTTTGCTGAGAACATTCCGGAGAGAGGTTGAAAGATTTTGTTGAACTAATACCGAGTAGGGGGACATGGAGATTGAATTGGAAGGGAAGAGGGGTCAGCCACCACATTATTGAACTGCACAGCAGGCTGGAGGAGGGGCGATATGTGTTTGTGTCACTGATGTTACAGAGAATTGGAATCTGCACCAGGACTGGGAAAAGGGAAGGAAAGAACATGTTGAAGTCCAGCCTGGATCTGTTAGTTAGGTAAAAACAATGACTGCAGATGCTGAAAACCAAATACTGGATTAGTGGTGCTGGAAGAGCACAGCAGTTCAGGCAGCATCCAACGAGCAGCGAAATTTTTTTTTATAAGACGTTTCGGACAAAAACCCTTCATCAGGAATAAAGGCAGTGAGCCTGAAGCATGGAGAGATAAGCTAGAGGAGGGTGGGGGTGGGGAGAGAGTAGCATAGAGTACAATGGGTGAGTGGGGGAGGAGATGAAGGTGATAGGTCAAGGAGGAGAGGGTGGAGTGGATAGGTGGAAAAGAAGATAGGCAGGTCGGGCAAGTCAAGGAGTCAGTAACTGAGCTGGAAGTTTGAAACTAGGATGAGGTGGGGGAAGGGGAAATGAGGAACCTGTTGAAGTCCACATTGATGCCCTGGGGTGCTGCTCGTTGGATGCTGCCTGGACTGCTGTGCTCTTCCAGCACCACTAACCCAGTATTTGGATCAGTTAGTGGCTATTTGACTGATATGAAAAGAATCTCCAACACAGTGACCGAGACTCATGGAGATGTGCAGCCTGGAAACCTTCAGTCCAACTCATCCATGCTGACCAGATATCCCAACCTAATCTATTCCCATTTGCCCATATCCCTCTAAACCCTTCCGACTCATATGTCCATCAGATGCCTGTTAAATGTTGCAGTTGTACCAGCCTCCACCACTACTTCCTCTGGCAGCTCATTCCATACACGTACCACCCTCTGTGTGAAAAAGTTGCCCCTTAGGTCTCTTTTATATCTTTCCCCTCTCCCCCTAAACCTATGCCCCTCTAGTTCTGGACCTTGTCTATTCACCTTATCCATGCCCTTCATGATTTGATAAACCTCTGATCACATCTACCAACCCTGGCTGGCGAACTCAGAGCACCCCTTCAGCTTGGTTGCAGCTTTCCACCAAAGTCAGAAGCTCCTAAAATCCGGATCCCTCCCCTTTTCTGAATGTACTCAACCCCGCAATTACTGTTGGCTTTAAGTTTCCCCTCACACCATTCTGGATATGACTTTCAGACAGTGAATCATCCGATTTCTGATAGTCGGAAAAACACAGTGAATAAAACCAAGAGGCTTTGGGGATGTAAAAAAGTTAGGGCAGCGTTTGTATTCTTTTTGTGTGTGTGTGTGTTTTTTTGAAAGAAGAGATCTCTCTGTGAGCCTCTCTCAGTTTCAGGGTACACACACACACACACACACAGCCCTACTCTCGGAGGCTGGCCCAGAGGCAGGGTAATTCCCAAGAGGCTCTTGAAATACCTCGCGGTGTGAGAGTGCGAGGCAGATGCAGAGGACAGAGCCCGGAGACAAGAGCCGACGGAGAGGATGAGCAGCGAGAGGATGTTGGTGGAGCTGGAGCATGGCAGGGAGCGTGAGGCGGGGAGCCCACAGGGAACTGCACGCTGTCTCACTCTGCTCAGCACCTTCACTCTGCTCGCCTTTGTGACTGGCTGCGGGTATCTCCTGTTCACCCAGGCTCACCCTCCAGCTCCCAGCCAGGCTAACTGGGTAAGGCAAGGGGTAAGGGGCAAGGCTCACTTACAGCCTTTTCCATTTCAATGTCCCTGTCCCTCAGGGTCAGAGGCACGTCCCGGGTTTGATGTGTGCAGCTCTGAATGTGAGGTTTATATCAATTGAGTTGTCACTGCCCCAGAGTGTGTGGGGTGGGGAGGGCTCTGGGCCGGGGGTGGGGGGGGGGGGGGGAGGGAGGGAGGGTGCCGCTATCGACGGCCTGAATTGCTCTAGCGCCGGGAAATGCAGCTCCCTCCCTTTCCCGGCCGGAGGTGGAGCCCGGTCCCCAGCCAGTGTCCAGGGGCTTCGTGCTCGCAATCCTCGGGGTGTTTGCTGTGGCCGAGGGCAGGCTGGAAGCTGCGGGGGGGGGGGGGGGGGGTGGGGATGGGGATATGGGGGTGGGGAATGGGGGTGGGGATGGGGATATGGGGGTGGGGATGGGGATATGGGGGTGGGGATATGGGGGTGGGGAATGGGGGTGAGGATATGGGGGTGGGGAATGGGGGTGGGGATGGGGATATGGGGGTGGGGATGGGGATATGGGGGTGGGGAATGGGGGTGAGGATATGGGGATGGGGATATGGGGGTGGGGATGGGGAATGGGGATGGGGAATGGGGTGGGGATATGGGGATGGGGATGGGGATGGGGAAAGGGGTGGGGATGGGGATATGGGGGTGGGGATATGGGGGTGGGGAATGGGGGTGGGGATATGGGGGTGGGGATATGGGGGTGGGGATGGGGAATGGGGATGGGGAATGGGGTGGGGATATGGGGATGGGGATGGGGAATGGGGATGGGGAATGGGGTGGGGATATGGGGATGGGGATGGGGATGGGGAAAGGGGTGGGGATGGGGATATGGGGATGGGGAATGGGATGGGGAATGGGGATGGGATTGGGGATGGGGAATGGGGATGGGGATGGGGATGGGGATGGTGATGGGGATGGGGATGGCGAATGGGGATGGTGAAGGGGGATGGGGATGGGGATGGGGATGGGGAATGGGGATGGGGGATGGGGATGGGGATGGGGATGGTGATGGGGATGGGGATGGGGATGGGGATGGGGAATGGTGATGGGGGATGGGGATGGGGATGGGGATGGTGATGGGGATGGGGATGGGGATGGGGATGGGGAATGGGGATGGGGGATGGGGATGGGGATGGGGAATGGGGATGGGGATGGGGATGGTGATGGGGATGGGGATGGCGAATGGGGATGGTGAAGGGGGATGGGGATGGGGATGGGGATGGGGAATGGGGATGGGGATGGTGATGGGGATGGGGATGGGGATGGGGAATGGTGATGGGGGATGGGGATGGGGATGGGGATGGGGATGGTGATGGGGATGGGGATGGGGATGGGGATGGGGAATGGGGATGGGGGATGGGGATGGGGATGGGGATGGTGATGGGGATGGGGATGGGGATGGGGAATGGGGATGGGGATGGTGATGGGGATGGGGATGGGAATGGGGGATGAGGATGGGGAATGGTGATGGGGGATGGGGATGGAGAATGGGGATGGTGATGGGGATGGGGATGAGGATGAGGATGGGGTATGGGGAATGGGGATGGGGATGGGGGATGAGGATGGGGAATGGTGATGGGGGATGGGGATGGAGAATGGGGATGGTGATGGGGATGGTGATGGGGATGGGAATGGGGGATGAGGATGGTGAAGGGTATGGGGATGGGGATGGGGATGGGGATGGTGAAGGGTATGGGGATGGGGAATGGGGATGGTGAAGGGTATGGGGATGGGGATGGGGATGGGGATGGGGTATGGGGATGGGGATGGGGATGGTGAAGGGTATGGGGATGGGGATGGGGATGGGGATGCCTCCCTGAGACAGGAGCTGCAGCCATGCCTCCTCCCTGTCTGTCTGTCCCCACCCCCAGCCCCCCCTCTGAGATCCTGGACTGACTGAGGTGCTGCAATGCCATAGCGCCTGTGATACTGAGTCCTCCTCAACCCCCTCCTCACTGGGCCCAGCAGTGATTTGGAAACTTCAGTGTGGGTCTTCCTACTTACTCTCTGTTCCTTTCTGCAGAAGGCTGCACTGAGAGGAGCTGACGATATGTCTGCCAATAGCGGTGAGTTTTCTCTGTCCCCACTGTCTTTCTAACGGGCCCCATCTCCCTCATTCACCCCCCCGCCACCCCATCAATCTCCTTCTGTCCCTGTCTGTGTGTCCGCCTCTCTCCTAACATTCTCTCTCTCTCTCTCTATTCCTGCTTTCTAACTGTTCTTATTCTTTCTGTTTGTCATTCTCCCCATTCTCACTCTCAATTCCTATATGTCTGTTTGTCACTGTCCCTGTTCATGTAGCTCTGTTTCTATATGTCTTTCTATCCCCGTCCCTGTCAGTTCCGGTTTCATTCACTTTCTCTGTTTTGCTGTCTCTCTTCCTGTCTGACTTGAATTTTCTCTTTCTGTTTGCTTCTGCGTGCCTGTCTCTCTTTATCTCTGTCTGTCTCTGCCTGTCCTCTCTCCCTGTCTATCTATATCTCTATCTCTCTCTCCCTGTCTGTCTTTATCTCTCTCTGTCTTTATCTCTCTCTCTCTCTCTCTCTGTCTTTATCTCTCTGTCTGTCTGTCTTTATCTCTCTCTCTCTCTCTGTCTTTATCTCTCTCTGTCTGCTTTTATCTCTCTCTGTCTCTCCCTGTCTGTCTTTATCTCTTTCTCTCTCTGTCTGTCTTTATCTCTCTCTCTCTCTCTCTGTCTTTATCTCTCTCTCTCTCTCTCTCTCTCTCTCTCTCTCTCTCTCCGCCTGTCTTTATCTCTCTCTCTGTCTTTCTCTCTGTCTGTCTTTATCTCTCTGTCTGTCTGTCTTTATCTCTCTCTCTGTCTTTATCTCTCTCTCTGTCTGTCTTTATCTCTCTGTCTGTTTTTATCTCTCTCTCTCCCTGTCTGTCTTTATCTCTCTCTCTCTCTGTCTTTATCTCGCTCTGTCTATCTTTATCTCTATCCCTCTCTCCCTGTCTGTCTTTATCTCTCTCTCTGTCTTTATCTTTCTCTCTCTGTCTGTCTTTATCTCTCTCTGTCTCTCCCTGACTATCTTTATCTCTTTCTCTCTCTGTCTGTCTGTCTTTATCTCTCTGTCTGTCTGTCTTTATCTCTCTCTGTCTGTTTTTATCTCTCTCTCTCTCTCCCTGTCTGTCTTTATCTCTCTCTCTGTCTTTATCTCTCTCTCTGTCTGTCTTTATCTCTCTGTCTGTTTTTATCTCTCTCTCTCCCTGTCTGTCTGTCTTTATCTCTCTCTCTGTCTTTATCTCTCTCTCTGTCTGTCTTTATCTCTCTGTCTGTTTTTATCTCTCTCTCTCTCTCTGTCTGTCTTTATCTCTCTGTCTGTTTTTATCTCTCTCTGTCTGTCTGTCTTTATCTCTCTCTCTCTGTCTTTATCTCCCTCTCTCTGTCTTTATATATCTCTTTCTCTCTCTCTGTCTTTATGATTCTGTCTCTCCTAGTCACTAGATCTGGATGCACGTGAACCCCCCCCCCCCCCCACCCCACCCCCCCCCTCTGTGTCTGTCAGTCTGTGCTCTGTGGGTGATCCAGCTGGGTCTGAGTTTTTGTCTTTTCCATTTCCAGGTTTGCCCCGACTCATGAAGCAGGTGGGAAGTGACCCCCGGCCGAGAATCGCAGCTCACCTGACAGGTACTGTCTATGTTTGCTGAAGGCTGGGTTTATTTATTATCCTGTATAATGGTAGACAGCACATTACCGGAGAGATCAGTGTGTGTTTCAATTCTGGTCCCATCAGAATGTTAACCTCAGAGGCCTCCGTGTACTGTATTACTGTATGCCCCTGCCTCCTGTGCTATCTGCTTTTGCCTGTCCCTCAGTTTCTGCTTTGCCCCTCCACCTGCTGCCCTCTGGTGTTCACGGCTGAGCACTGAGTGTCTGTGGGCTCTCCCACCCCCCTAGACTGAACCAGTCAGGGGAGCTGCTCTCCTGTCGTTACAAAGCGAAGGCACTGACAGAAATGAAGGCTGACAAGTTTGTTGCTATTTTTTTTAAATGTAAAAAAAAAGTGCAGTTGTCATGGTACCTTTCCATGGTTTTTCCCTTCTGGTGGAGGAGGGGAGGGGAGGGGGGGGTCAGCATGGATTAGATGGGCCAAAGGGCTCCCTTCTCTGCTGTGGCTATCTGATTCCCAGGTGTCTTGACGCACTCTCAAAGGCACCCGGGGTCCTGAGAGTTCAGGAGCACTCTCTCAGCCAGGCAAGGGGAGACGTGTTCTCAGGTGATGGAATGTGAATGGGCTCCCTACCTCTGACTCTCCGACCTGTTATTTGCTCACCCCCCCCCCCCCCCCCCCCCCCTACTCTCCCAAACACCCTCTGTGGAAAATCTCGCCAAACTGGCTCTCACTCAGCGCCACCCGTCGTATGAGGCTAAGCCAGGAGTTTTTAGCTGAGGGCCCGATTGGGTGCTAGATCTGGACTTGATGGGCTGAATGGCCCTTTCCCACCCGCTGGAGCGAAGGTTTTTAAGAGAAAGAGGGATGAAGAACAGGACCAAAGTCTGAGTGAAATTGGGTGATGGAGGGGGAGGAGGGCAGGACCGGTGTGATTGTGTGAGAAATGCCTCACATGTCCAGGAGAGGGCGATCTCCTGGCATTGAAGCACCAAGGGCAGCAGAGGGCACCGTGCCCTTCCCCATGTGACTGGGCCCAACTGGAACACACGAGGGTGAGACACTGTGGGCGCGGGAGACGCCACCTCAGAACAGAAGCTGCTGGAAGTGCTCAGCACGTCTGGCCGCATCGGTGGATAGAGAATCCAACCTGAGCCATTGGGCACCTTTGACCTCTCCGTGTTTCCACCCTTTGGCAACTGTCTGTGTGGAGTTTGCACATTCTCCCCGTGTGTGTTTGGGGTTTGCTCCGGGGGCTCCGGTATCCTCCCACATTCCAAAGATGTGCAGGCCAGGTGAATCGGCCACGCTAAATTGCCCCACAGCGTTCAGGGATGCGTAGGTTAGGGGCAAATGTAGAGTAATAGGGTAGGGGAATGGGTTTGGTTGGGAGACTGTTCAGAGGGTTGGTGCGGACGTGTTGGGCCGAAGGGCCTGTTTTCACACTGTGGGGATTCTATGATACTCTCACCTACCAACAGGCACCCTTCCCCTATCACAGGGCTGGGGTAGGGAGAGGGTGTGGAACTGGGAAAGACAAGCCCGTAATCATGACAGTGACACTCATTCTCTCCTTCTCTTCCTCTCCTCCCTCTCTCCTTCTCTCTGGTTCCCAGCCAATCCCATCCCCCAGGTTTCGGACGTGCTGACTTGGCAGGAGCAGGCAGGCATAGCATTCTCCTATGGTGTGGAGTTCTCCAACAACAGCCTCCTGATCAAGCAGGCCGGTTTTTACTTCATCTACACCCAGGTGGTCTTCCACTACAGCCAGTGCGAGGACAACACCATCTTCCTGAGTCACGATATGCACAAGCTCTCCTTGGCTTACCCAGAGGAGACCATCCTGCTCAGGGCCACCAAGTCAGTCTGCCATCACGGCAGCCACTCCGACCCCTGGTTCAAGACCTCCTACCAGGGCGCCATCTTCGAGTTTGAGGAGGGCGACCGGATCTTCTCCCGGGTCTCCGAGAACGTGGTCAGGTACCTGGACAAGACCGAAGGCAAGACCTTCTTCGGGATCTTTGCCCTGTGAGGGGGTTGGGGTGGAGCGGGGCCCTTCCCCAGCCCTTCCCCAGCGTGTCCGCATTTGTCGTTGGCTGGGATTCAGCGATTTCCTGCGGGACTCCCGGTCGGAGGGAGGGGAGGGGGGGAGGGGTAGAGGGGAATTTTGCTGGAGAGACGTGCCAGCTCCCAAGCGGGGGTGTGGGTGTGAGTGGTATCGGACCAAGTGTGGGCACCTTTCATCGCCTCAAGGGGTGGAATGTGCAGGGTGGGCGCGGGGGAAGTTGTTGGGGGGAAGCGTGGATGTAAGGAGAGACGACACAGACATGATGCCTCAAATGGCCTTCTGTAATTACTCTACAGTTGAGAAGGGGTCACGGTGTTGGGTGGGATCACTGGCAGCAGAACCCCCTCCTCTTTCACCACCTTCCTTCACCCATGGACAGGCCAAGGTCCAGGGTCTACAAGGCTGTGGGCCAAGCGCTGGAAAATGGGATTGCAATCGTTGCATGGAATCGATGGGCCGAAGGGCTTTTGTCAATGCTTCAGACCTCCGTGACCCACTCAGGCATACGTGCTTCGAGCATTAGCTTACACCCGGCACCCTCCCACCTTCTCTCCCACCCCCCACCACCGCCCCCCTACCCCGCCAGGTCCCCGCCCCTGCTACCCACTCCTCAGTGGGACCTTTCCAATCCAAGATATTAGCAGGTGATCTCAGCCGATGATGGCTAACGTCAACAACAGTTAACTTGAAAAAGTGAATACTTTTCGCTGTCCCGCTCAGTGCTGAGTTGACCCGTGGCTGAATGAGTCTGGGCACTGTTTGAGTTGGGGGACACAGACCGGTGCCCATTTGCCCACCTCCTGAGGCAGACCTTTACAGTTGCGTGGGTGGATCAGAATGGGCGCACCTTACAAGAAGTTATTGATAATACCCCAGGGTTTCGTTGGGGTTGATGGCAGAGATTCCTTGGAGTCCAGATGGGATACATGGGGCCCACATTGTAACAGAGCCACTAATTAATCCAAAGGACAACTGAGCAGAAACGAGGAGCTCTCGCTGACTGAGAGAGGGGCAAGTGAATGGGTTCGGCTGTATTTCAGAGGAGATGGGGTATACTGAGGGGATTAACGTAAGGAATGCGGACCGGGGAAGGAGTTACATGGAACATTAGAGTATAATGCCTTTTTTTTTGTTGCATGTGAGATTCTTAATGTCAAAGAAGCCCCCACCCTCTCCCGACTGTAATGATCGCCTGAAGGAACAAACATGTAATACTTGAGCTCAGAATAAGCTGGTGTGTTTGAAAAAAAGATTGTTTGGAAAATCTCTTTTTGCGCTTAACCTGCCCCGATTTAACTTATGACAAATATTGTTATTTTACCCGAAATCCCGAAGGGCTACACTAATGCCAATCTGCCTGGAGTTACCAGGTGAGAGGGTTTGCTTTAACCAGTCCTCAATCAGCCTGGTTTCTCTGAAGTATTGGCCCAAGTCCTGGCACTCAGTCTTGTATTTATGTCAGCTTCATGAATGTATGCATTGCACATGTCAATCATAATTGCTTCTTCCTTCCCATGGGCAACTTAGTCCGATCTTTAATTTATTGCTGAATGCTGTGATTTGATTGCAAAGCCATGTAACCCCCTCCCTCCAACTTGTCAAAGCAGTTTGTGTGACTGGCCGTGTGACAGCACACAATGACTGGTTACTCGGCACTGCCCACTTACTGTGCAACCTTTGCAAAAGTTGAATCCATTGACTGCTACATGCACACACATGCACGCAGACATGCTTACACACACAGGCACACGCACAGACATGTACATGCATGTATGTGGATATACACACATGCACACAATCATGTACATGTATGCACTTAGATATGCACACAGGCATGCATGTATACAGACACACATACACACAGACATGTATATGTATGTATATAGACATGCACACAGAGACGTACATGCATGCACACAGACATGCACATACACAGAGACATGCACACACATGCATACAGACACACATGCACAGACACATCCATGCATGTATACAGATGCAGACACACATGCCCGCAGACATGTGCATGCAAATATCTGGGAAGACCCCTTCCCAGCCATCTTTTCCTGAATGTGGCAGCTCTGAGCTTGCTATCTGATCAACAAGCTTTGATCCTCTTCTCTCCCCTTCCTTCTGTCATGTCAAAGGTCAATCTGTAACACCTTTAGCATTCAGAGCATTGCTTTCAAACACAGCATTCTGTGTAACCTTCCTCCCAATCTGATTCCCACTGCACAGACACTGAGATTTCCTTTCTCTGTGGGCAGCATGTAGCCCTCACTGGGTAGACCCGCACTTATCACCAGTCTCTCAGGGGCTTGCTGGGCCACTCACAGAGCAGTTCGGAGTCACCCCACCTTGCTGCATGACGGGAGTCACCCACAATGGCCAGACTGGCCAAAGGAGGCAGATTTCCTTCCCAAGTGAATTGGGTGAGTCATGACCAGCCCCAGTTGCTTCCTGGCCCCCATGAGTGGGAACCGATTGGTTTTTTTTGTCCGAAACTTTATCTAAGCGATGAGAATTTAAACTCATGGGTTGGCATGTTGGGACTGAAACACGTAACCGCTGTGTTTCCACCGCTCTCTCCCTCCCTCCCTCCCTTCGACAGGCCTTATGACCAGGTTACCTCCTTTGCTGCTTCCACACACACAACCCGATTCAGGGTCGGGGTCAGGTCACTGGAGTTTCTCTCCCGCTCCATGGAACCCGGCCCCACACCCGAGCAGCTCAGAACTGAAAACAAATCCCCCTTTTCCCGAAAGCACTGAATTCTCCCTCCCCCTAACCCTGGCGATATTCCTCAACTTGATCGACCGGGATGTTGAGAATCCAATTGCCAAGTGCTTCTGTGTTTGGAATCTGTTTAAGATCGGAACAAAATGTGCAAATATTTTTCAATGGGGTGTGGACGCCAGCCGTGATCAAAGTATCAATGGCAGGTAGAGGGCACTGTATTGAAACATGGTGCGTGAGATTGCGGATTTTAAACACTGCTTCACTTTCACTGCGAGCAGTCGATTTATTTTGGAATGTATTTAATAATAAGGACTTTGTATTTATTTATTTTTATTCAATAAAGTATTTTGGTACAAAAGGGAGCCTCCTCTCTCTCTCTATCTTGTCACTGTCAGTGTGGGGAGACTCGCTCCTAGTTTCCTGTTGTCTTTCTGCTGAACCTCACTGCAGAAGGAGCAGCCCATACCTTCCCCGCTTCCTCCATGACCCTCTGAGTTAGAGTCAGAGAGATCTGCAGTACAGAGGCCCTTCGGCCCCTTGGGTCTGCGCCAGTTCCATTCTGCAGCACTTGGCCTATAGCTTTGGTTTCACAAATGCACATCCATATTGTTATGAAGATGTGGGTGTACTGTACCTTTAAGAAAGTTAAAAGCTAGCAGAGCTACCTGACAGCACCAAGTGTTCTCAATAAGATACAATGTAGCATGTGGTCCAGGTAGCTGGTTGCCTGGATACAAAAAACAAATTTAAATGAGGCCAATCAGTTTAATTTATACCCCAAAACATACCAAAGTCCAATCAAGGTTGAATTGAATATGTTGACAATATTAAAAGCTAATGCGCAATCCGATGCGTTGGGGGGGGTATAAGACCAGGAAAATCGAACAGTTGAGAGAGAACTGCCAAAAGACCAACAGATGTAGACTGCTGGTGAGAACTCTCTGAAAGGTACCTGTCTAGAGAAGGAATTTGCAAAGGGAAAAACATCGACACTGACCCGAAGAGCAAATCTACAGAGGAAGATACAAAAGCAAGATTTGACCACTGGCCTGTTTTGAAATTTGAATTTTTGGTGAACCTTAATCATGGGGTTTATTCAGGCCAGTATTAGAGAAATGAAAGTAAAAGCTCAGTTAGAGGAAGGAGTTGTAAATAGTTATTAGTTAATTATTCTTTGTTACACTTTAAGAAAGAAAGTTGTTAATCTTTAAATAGTTCTTGGCCTCTCAAATTTTCACAGATTACTGCGTGGATAATTCTTTTCCGTGTTGCTGGCTTAAATTAGGCAGGAGGGTTTAACCCATGTCGTAACAGTGTGGGGGCTTGTCATCAGGATTTGAACGGTTTGGGGGCTTTTGTCCGCAATTTGAACAGTTTGGGTCTTGGATTTGTGATTTGAATAGATTTGGGGGTATGAAACATCCCAGCAGATTTAAACCCTTGCAGGTTAGAGCCCTAGATGTTTAATTTTGGTACTAGTGGTTGGTTAATTTAAAAGTGAGAGAAATGGCTCTTAAAACTGCGAAAGAAGTTCTGGGATTTGAAGATGGTTTTCAAGTTTGCCAGAAAAGTTTAGAAGGAAAGAAAAAGGCCACGCTTTTAGAATTAGCAACTAAGTTAGATTGGGGTTTAACCGAGGACAAAAATCAAGCTGACATTGTAAAGGGGTTACTCAAACACTTAGTTGTGTCAGAGAAACAGACAAGTACAGCAGAGGGAGAAAAACTTAAATTACAATTGAGAAAAATGGAGTTATAAGATAAAGAGGGAGAGAGGAAAAAGAGAGAGAGGGGGGGTAAAAGAGGGAGAGAGGGGAAAAAGAGAGAGATAGAATGTCCTTGGTGAAGCAGAGAGAGAGAGAGAGAAGGAAAAAGAGAGAGATAGAAGGTTCTTGGTGAAGCAGAGAGAGAGAGAGGAAAAAGAAAGAAAAGATTTATAGCTGAGCACAAAGAGAGAGAACTTGAACTTGAGAAGTTCAATGTAGTCAGCAAAGTCAAGTTAACAGGATGGAGATTAAAACAGAAGGTAACAATATTCACAAATATGTCAAAACTCTGCCACATTTTGATGAGAAAGATGTTGAAGGCGCCTTTATTTCATTTGAAAAGTTGGCTAGGGAGGTGGAGTGGTCTGATGATTTATGGGTAATGCTAGTTCAGACTAAATTGGTCGGCAGAGCTATTTGCCGCACTGTCAGATGAGGGGTGAAGAGATTATGAAGAGGTTAAACAGGATATGTTAAGTGCTTATGAATTGGTACCAGAAGCATATAGACAGTGGTTCAGAAACATAATTCTGACCTGGATCCTTCTTTACATTGAATTTGAAAGAATAAACCATAGTCACTTTGATAGGTGGGTGCGTGCTTTGAAAATAGATAGGACCTTTGAGGCACGAAGTGAGTTTATTCTGCTGGAGGGGTTTAAAAACTCACTTCCAGAGATGGTAAGAATTCACATGGGGGACAGAAAGTTCAGGAAGTGAAAAGGGCAGCAGAATCCGCAGGTGAGTACATGTTGGTGCATAAGGCAGACTTTCGTCCTGTGAGGGATAGAAGTTGGGAGAAGGGGAGATCCTACACTACAAAACCAAGAGTCGAGTGCACAGCTAAGAGTTTATCACAGGTTAAAGAAGCCCAAGAGGGTGGACAGGAGGTGAAAGACCTCAGGTGTTTTCACTGTAATGGAGTGGGACACAGAAAATTACAGTGCTGGTGGTTTCAGAAGGGCACTGGGAAAAGGTGTTTCCGCTGTGGTAAAGTGTGACATGTATAGACACAGTGCTGGTCGTTAAAGAAAGGCACTGTGGGAAAAGAAGTTGTAAAAGAAGCTCAGCCAGTGGCATTAGTGAAGGTAGTAAAGGAGACCCCAAGAGGAGCTGAGGAGCTGCAGGACAGTGCACAGCCTGGGCTGGGGCTGGATATGGAGTTAGTACCTGATCTCTACAAAGAATTCCCCTCCATGGGTAAAGTTTACTCAGAAAAGACAGGGAGAGAAGGACACCAAGTTATAATTTTGTGAGATACAGGATCTAACCAGTCGCTGATAGTAAGGGATGAGCGAATATGCACTCTTTCTGATCTGTTACCCGAGAGTGTGGTAATTTGTGGGATAGATGGACAGAAATCTCACATTCCCCTATGTAAGATCAGGTTGGAATGCCAACTCAAGACTGGGGAAGTTACAGTGGGAGTGGTTGACAGAGGGTCAGTTCCAGAAATTCAGTTTGTTCTTGGGAATGATTTGGCAGGACCCAAGGTGGGAATGACACTCCTTGTGTTGGAGAAGCCCAAGGAAGACCAAGAAACTGAGGAGTTAAAGCAGAAATATCCTGGTATTTTCCTAGACTGTGTAGTAACCAGATCCCAATGTCATAAGTCACAGCATGAAGCAAAAAGTAAAGAGAAGGATGAAGAAGTTGAGGTTCAGTCAGCGGATACTCTGTTTGATGTAATGGTGCAGGAAAACCCTGAACAAGCAGAGGGTCAGACAGAAGAGTTTAGTCCCGAAAGGCTAAGGGACTTGCACAGAAAGACAAGATGATAAAAGAGATATATGTGGATGCGTTCTCTGAAAAGGAGGCAGAGAATATTCCGGAGGGTTATTACCTGACAGACAGAATCCTAAGATGGAAATGGCGCCCATGGTGAGTTAGTGCAGAGGAGAAATGGGCCAAAGTGCACCAGATTGTGTTGGCGACAGAATACAGACAGCAAGTGTTACAGGTGGCACATGTACTACCTGTAGGAGGTCACCTTGAGGTACAAATGAATCAGAGTCGAGAGTGTGGTGCTGGAAAAGCACAGCAGGTCAGGCAGCATCCAAGGAGCAGGAAAATCGACATTTCAGGCTAAAGGCCTTCATCAGGAGCGTCGATTCTCCTGGTCCTTGGATGCTGCCTGACCTGCTGTGCTTTCCCAGCACCACACTCTCGACTCTAATCTCCAGCATCTGCAGTCCTCACTTTCATCTACAAATGAATCAGGCTAACATTTCTTTTGGCCTGGAATGCACAAGGATGTGGTTAACTTTTGCTGTACGTGTCATACGTGCCAAATGGTAGGTAAGCCAGAGGCGGAAATAAATAAAACCAGCCCCTTTGTTGCCAATTCCCACATTTGAAGAATCTTTCACACGGGTTATAACTGATTGTGTAGATCCCCTCCCGAGATCTAAAAGGGGGATCCAGTAGTTGTTAACCATAATGGATGTGTCTACCGGATTTCCAGAGGCAATTCATCACAGAGTATCAAAGGAAATAGAGATTAGATTCCCCTACAGTGTGGAAACAGGCCCTTCAGCCCAACAAGTCCACACCGACCCTCTGAAGAGCAACCCATCCGGACCCATTCCCCAACACCTAACACTATGGGACAATTTAGCATGGCCAATTCACCCTGACCTGCACATCTTTGGACTGTGGGAGGAAACCAGAGCACACCCACACAGACACGGGGAGAATGTACAAACTCCACACAGTCAGTTGCCTGAGGTGGGAATTGAACCCAGGTTTCTGGCGCTGTGAGGCAGCAGTGCTAACCAATGTGCCGCTCACGAGGAGTTCATAGCTTTCTTCACATGGTATGGGTGACCCAGAGAGAGTCAGTCACACCAAGGGTCAACTCTTACTGCTCGGCTGTTTAAGGAGGTTATGGATAGTTTAGGTATACAGCACTTTAAATCCAGCGCGTAACATCCTGAATCCCAGGGAGCTTTAGTAAGGTGGTGTCAGACCTTGAAGACCATGTTGAGAGTATACTGTCAGGATTACCCGAATGATTGGGATAAAGGAATCCCATTCATACGGGGTTTGCCATTAGAGGTGCCCCAAATGAAATACTCAGCTCACTCCCTTCGAGTTAGTATCCAGTCAGAAAGTGAGAAGCCCCTTTAAAATTAATTAAGGAAAAATGGACAGGACCAAAGTCGGAGATCTCACAATTAGATTACGTATCGGTGGTGAGTGAGAAATTAAATTGAGTAGGTGGGCTTGCTAAACAGCACCTAAAGAGGGCACAGCATAGAATGAAACAGGTGGCAGATAAAAACTCTGAGACTTTGACGTTTTCCCAAGGGGATGACGTGTTAGCACTGTGACCAGTGATACAAGATCTCTTCAAAGCCAGGTTTAGTGGTCCCTATCAAATTGAGAAAAAGTTGAGTCAGGTGAACTATCTAGTAAAGATGAGAGATAGGAAAGAACGGTATCAGGTATGTCATGTGAACATGCTGAAACCGTTTTACACAAGAGAGAAAGAACTAGAGAAACAGGTGGAAGTTACTGACCCACAGAGTGAGGAATCAAATCTGGATGATGCGGATTTTGAGGTGTCTCAAAATAGATTAACAAAAAAGACATCCTTGAGGAGTGGGATAGTTTAGTAAACTACCTGTCTGGGGAGCATAAAACACAGTTGAAAGGTTTGTTGCTGCAGTATAAGGACATATGTAAGAATCAGCTGGGGAGGACTGATGCTGTTGTACAAGAAGTAGATGGAGGGAATACTGCTCCAATAAAACAACACCCCTATCGACTGAATCCTCAAAGCCAGACAGGTCCAGATGGAGGTGGAGGCCATGCTCGAGAAGGACAGCATTGAACCAAGCCAGAGTGAGTTGAGTTCGCCGATCATCTTAGTTCCCAAACTGGATGGGACTCAGTGATTTTGCATGGAACATCAGAAGGTCAACACCATTACAAAATCGGATTTCTATCCAATTCCAAGATTGGAGGACTGTATTGAGAAAGTCAGACAAGCCAGTTACATCTCCAAGTTGGATTTACTGTGTGGTTACTGGCAGGTACCTTCATCAGAGTCAGCGAAAGAACGTTCAGCGTTTGTAACCCCAAACGGGCTATATCAGTTCAAGGTGATGCCCTTTGGAATGAAGAACTCACCAGCCACATACCAAAGACTCATGAACAGAGTGGTGGCTGGGTTAACAAACTGTGCAGTCTATTTGGACGATGTAATGATCTTTAGTAAGCCCTGGAAAGATCACATGGTACAGTTGGCAGAGCTCTTTGAATGACTACGAGAAGCATTACCGATGATAAACTTAATCAAAATTGAACTCCTGAAAGCAGGGGTGAGGTTCTTGGGACATAACGTCGGTCATGGAAGGCTCACCCCACGGAACACAAAGATAAATGCCCATCGAGGAATTTCCACAACCAACCTCAAAGAAAGAGGTGCTTCGATTCTTAGCACTCGGCGGATTCGATCAGAAGTTTGTCACAAACATCAGCAGTGTAGCGGCACCGTTAACTGATTTGCTGATGAGGAACACAAAGTTTCAGTGGACAGAACAATACCAGGAGGCATTCGACCATTGGAAAGCAATATTAACCACTGCACCAGTTTTAGCTACACCAAACTTTGCAAAACCTTTTAAAGTTGTCATTGATGCTAGTGACATAGGAGTTGGAGCTGTACTGCTACAGGAAGGTGAGGATGGGGTTAAACCGCCAATTGGTTACTTTTCGAAGAAACTCAATATCCACCAGAGGAAATACTTTAGATTACTTACAGTGTGGAAACAGGCCCTTCGGCCCAACAAGTCCACACTGACCCGCCGAAGTTCAACCTACCCAGACCCATTCCCCTACATTTACTCCCTCACCTAACACTGCGGGCAATTTAGCATGGCAGGAACCCGGAGCACCCGGAGGAAACCCACGCAGACACGGGGAGAATGTGCAAACTCCACACAGTCAGTCGCCTGAGGCGGGAATTGAACCCGGGTCTCTGGTGCTGTGAGGCAGCAGTGCTAACCACTGTGCCACCGTGCCGCCCACAATCGATAAGAACTATCGAGTTTGGTACTGACCTTACAACATTTTAATGTGTATGTCATGCACAATGTGTTGAACACGGTTGTGTAAACAGATCACAATCTGTTTACATTCTTAGAATGCTTTAAAGACAAGATTATGAGACTATTTCATTGGGGTCTTATGATACAGACTTTTAACTTAAAAGTTGTACATGTGGGTTGTAAGAATATAATCACAGATGCATTATCGTGGATTTATATGATAGAGTTTAGATGAGATTTGTATTTCTAAAAATGTGTGTGGGAAGAAGTTAAAGTGAGCTTAGATTAATGTTATTGATAAGGTAATGTGTTTAAAAAATAGGGGAAAAAAGAAGCCATTTTTTCTTCTTGATGGTTCTTATTTTTTTTAAGGGAGGGAGGTGTTCGGAAGGTGTAAGGGGTACTGTACCTTTAAGAGAGTTGAAAGGCCAGCAAGAACTTAGAAGCTCAGACAGTCCGGAGCAAGGTAACAATGTAACATTTGATCGAAACAACTAAGAGATGTGTTACCAGGATACAAAAGCAAATTTGAATTTAGCCAATCACTTTAAATTATGCCCCAAGTTACTAAAATCCAATCAAACCTGAAAAAAGTAATGTTTTGATTACACTAAACCAATGAAATGGTCCGATATTTTGGGGTGTAAATATCAGACATTTTAAACAGTTACCCAAAGCAGCAAGGAGCACCTTGCACCAACAACTAGAGAGGCTGCACTCAGAGAGATCTGCTCCCGTAAAGGTACCTGTATCTAGCAAAGATCTGGGAAGAGGGTATCCATCAAAGACCTGGGAAGCAGGTATCCAGCAAAGACCTGGGAAGCAGGTATCTATCAAAGAGCTGGGAAGCAGGTATCTATCAAAGACCTGGGAAGCAGGTATCCATCAAAGACCTGGGAAGCAGGTATCCATCAAAGACCTGGGAAGCAGGTATCTATCAAAGACCTGGGAAGCAGGTATCCATCAAAGACCTGGGAAGCAGGTATCTATCAAAGACCTGGGAAGCAGGAATCCAGCAAAGACCTGGGAAGCAGGTATACAGCAAAGACCTGGGAAGCAGGTATCCATCAAAGACCTGGGAAGCAGGTATCTAACAAAGACCTGGGAAGCAGGTATCTAGCAAAGACCTGGGAAGCAGGTATCCATCAAAGACCTGGGAAGCAGGTATCTATCAAAGACCTGGGAAGCAGGTATCCATCAAAGACCTGGGAAGCAGGTATCTATCAAAGACCTGGGAAGCAGGTATCTATCAAAGACCTGGGAAGCAGGAATCCAGCAAAGAGCTGGGAAGCAGGTATACAGCAAAGACCTGGGAAGCAGGTATCCATCAAAGACCTGGGAAGCAGGTATCTAACAAAGACCTGGGAAGCAGGTATCTAGCAAAGACCTGGGAAGCAGGTATCCATCAAAGACCTGGGAAGCAGGTATCTATCAAAGACCTGGGAAGCAGGTATCTATCAAAGACCTGGGAAGCAGGAATCCAGCAAAGAGCTGGGAAGCAGGTATACAGCAAAGACCTGGGAAGCAGGTATCCATCAAAGACCTGGGAAGCAGGTATCTAACAAAGACCTGGGAAGCAGGTATCTAGCAAAGACCTGGGAAGCAGGTATCCATCAAAGACCTGGGAAGCAGGTATCCATCAAAGACCTGGGAAGCAGGTATCCATCAAAGACCTGGGAAGCAGGTATCTATCAAAGACCTGGGAAGCAGGTATCTATCAAAGACCTGGGAAGCAGGTATCCATCAAAGACCTGGGAAGCAGGTATCCATCAAAGACCTGGGAAGCAGGTATCTATCAAAGACCTGGGAAGCAGGTATCCATCAAAGACCTGGGAAGCAGAATCCCCAAGAAGAAGAAAAGAAAACAGAGAAAATCTACAGAGGACATGGGGCATAGCTGACTAGTTTCGAAACTTGATTATAATTTTTGTAAATCATAATTGGGATGTTTTATTGGACCAGTATTGTAGAGGGGAAGGTAAAAGGTAGATTTAGAGAAAGGAGTTGTGAATATTTGTCTCTGTCATATTAAAACAATAAAGTTGTTAACTTTTACTTTAAATAGTGACTTTGCGGATAGTTCTTTGCCTCAGATTTTAACAGATTACTGCATGGGGTGAGTCATTTCTGTGTTGCTGGTTTAAATTAGCAGGGGGCGTTACCCTGTGTTGAAACAGCTTGGAGGCTCATCGCCAGGATTAGAACAGTTTGGGTCTCGGGTTCGTGATTTGAACAGGTTTAGACAGATCCACGCTGAGATTTGGACAGGTTTGAATAGATTTGGGGTAAAAGAAAAGCCCAATAGATTTAAACACTTATTGATTAGTGTCCTAGATCTTTAAATAAAACTTAGGTGAGACAATTTGTTTAATTATTCACCATTACACTTAAAAATAAAGTTGTTAATTTTTACTTTAATTAGTGACTTTTAAGATAGTCCTTTGCGTCTTGAATTTTAACAGGTTACAGCACGGGGTGAATCTTTTCTGTGTTGCTTGTTTAAATTAGCAGAGGGGTTGACCCCGTGTCGAAACAATGTCTTGTCACCGACACGAACAGACTCCCAATCCCAGCGCTGCGCAGCCCTCAGTGTGCTGTGGCCAAACTGCCTCACAGGATTGTCCTGGCTGAAGAGCTTTCATTCTCGTTGTCTGGTTAGAGTCAAGGGCTCAACTATTCACATTATAGACCATGAAATCATAAAGTTCAGGAGTAGATTCGAATCCCACCACGGAAAATGATGGAATTTGTATTCGATAAAAATCTGGAATTAACGGTTTAATGACGGCCAGGAAACCATTGTCGATTGTCGGAAAAACCCATCTGGCTCACTAATGTCCTCAGTGAAGGAAATCTGCCATCCTTACCTGCTCTGGCCTACATGTAACTCCAGACCCACAGCAATGTGGTTGACTCTCAGTTGCCCTCTGAAATGGCCTCGCTAAGCCATCCCGTTGTACCAATTGCTACAACAGTCTCAAACAAATGAAACTGGATGGCCCAACCATCACGACTCATCAGATACTCAAACAGTCCGTGTCCAAATGCGCCAATGTCTGAGAAATACCCAGACCGATGCCACGAGTGAAAAGTAACAAGTAACATCTGTGCCACACAAATACCAGGCACTGACCATCTCCACCTAACCACTGCCCCTTGATGCTGAATAATGTTACGATCACTGAAACCCGCACTAGCAACATCCTGGGAGTTACCATTGACCAGAAATTGAACTGGACTTGCCACATAACCACAGTGGTTACAAGAGCAGGTCAGAGGTTAGGAATACTGCAGTGAGTAACTCACCACCTGACTCCCCAAAGCCTGTCCACCATCTACAAGGCACAGGTCAGGAGTGTGAGGGAATACTCCTCCTTCAAGGCCCTTCACCATCCTGACTGGGAAATATATCACTGTTCCTTTACTGGTCCAAATCCTGGAATTCCCTCCCTCAGGGCATTGTGGGTTGACCTACAAAATATGGACTGCAGTGATCAAGAAAACAGGCCACCCCCACCTTCTCAAGGGGCAACTGGGGACGGGCGATAAATCTTGGTCCAGCCAGTGACACCTACATGCCGCAAGTGAATATAAAAGCTCAGCTAGAAAGAGGGTCGCTGGCTCAGGTAGGTGAGAGGCTTTAACCTGTTCTGATATTCTGACATTCCTCAATTTCCAGACAGTTCTGGAGCCCTCCTTTGTTTTTCCCCAATCCCACACCACATCACCATTCACTTCCTGAATGGGTTGGGAGTGGACCCCACCCAGAAAGCCATTGGAAGATTTCATAGAGATGTCTGCGCTGGTCGATGACACTGCAGAGGTTGTCAACACCTCCCTCCCACTGGCTCGACCACAACGTGAAAGGATCTGTCTCTTCACTCACAAACACTTACAAAAGAAGAAGCATTATTACGTTTTTTTTTGACTCAATAAAAGAGACAAATGAAGACATGCAACAATGAAAAAAAACGAGGTCCTTTCACAACCTCAGGACATGTAGAGTGATTGGCACCAAATGAGGCCTCATTAACGCAAAGTGTAAGAGGTGCAGCAACCAATTTGCATACAGGAAGTTCTGACAAACAACGTTAACTTGGTAACGTAACTCTTTCTCAGGCTGCTCATTAGAAAGTAATTATCAACCAAAAATTTCAGCAGAACTTCCCTGTTTTCCCTCAAATTAGTGATTGTGTCACCTTTTGCACCCAAACTGTACGCCCTAACAACAGACTGCATTTGAATAGCACCTTCTACATAGCGACATGTCTCAAGAAGCTTGACAGGAGCAATTATCTGGTAAACGTTTGATCCCAATCCACCCCCCCCACAAGAGGAAGGTAACTTGAAGCCAGGTAAATTTTATGAGGGGGGGGGTGTGGGGGGCCTGATGAGGAATTTTGCGGATAATAGAAACATTGACCATGTGGTTGGTAGGGAATTAGATAGCTGTTACTTGCAGGATAATGGCAAGTGGGCAGAAAAATGGCAAATGGCATTCAATGTGGAGAAGACTGAGGTAATTCGTTTGGGAGGTGGGGGGGAAACAATGCAAGAGGAGACGCAATAAGTGAGCTGGGTTTGAGAGGGGCAGAGGGAGTGAGGAACCTGTGAGTGAGTGTCTGTCCACAATGTCCTGAAAGGGGCAGCGCTAGTGGATAAGGCAGTAACGAAAGTACATGGGTGCTTAGGGTAGATGTGAACATGACATTTGCTGAGTTAGCCAAAATGAAGTGAAATGAAATGAGGACATAACATGAGATGGGCAATTTCGAGACGAGGGGACAAACTTTTCAAGGTGGGAGAAGACAGATTTTTAAAAAAGATATCAGAGGCAAATGTTTACATAGAGTGCGGTTCGCAGGTGGAATGAACGTCCTGTGAAAGTGGTAGATGCGGGTGCAATTACAACATTTAAAAGGCATTTGGATAGATACGTGAATGGGAAAGGTTTGGAGGAAGATAGGTCAGGAATGATCAGGTGAGACGAGTTTAGTTTGAGATCATGTTTGACATGGACTGGTTACCTCTTCCTCCGCTACATTGATGACTGCATTGGCGCCACCTCGTGCTCCCGCAAGGAGATTGAGCAATTTATCAACAAACCTCCCCCCCGCCACTGGTTGCACTGAAGGGTCTGTTCCCATGCTTATGACTCTTTGGTGCCCAATGGTGACCTAATGATTAGAACGTTCACTGGTTTTAAAGTGTTTCTGGTTTTTAGCAAAGGGAATGTGTGTGTTTGTATTTCATGGTCATTCACCAGGAATAGACTGAACTATGACAGTAACTCAGCAAAAAGCTGAAGTTATATCTAAAGCAGACTCAGTGAATCAGAGTGTGTTCCCTGGAGCATCGGGGGAGGAGTGGTCTTATAGAGGTTTATAAAATCAAGAGGGGTGCAGATAAGGTGAATTGCAAAAGTATTTTCTCCAGGGTAGGGGAGTTCAAAACTAGAGGGCATAGGTTCAAGAGGGGAAAGATTTAAAAGGGACTTGAGGGACAACTTTTTCACACAGAGGGTGGTGCATGTATGGAACGAGCTGCCAGAGGAAGTGGTGGAGTTGGGTCCAAGTAGACCATGTAAAATACATTTGAACAATGAGGGATATGGGCCAAATGCTGGCATATGGGACTAGCTGAGTTTGAGAAATCAGGTCGGCATTGAAGAGTTGGACCAAAGGATCTGTTTCCGTGCTCTACGACTCTATGAGTAAGATGCTCATGTGGTCAGCTGAATTTGTAATTGTTATAGAATTGTTCTGTGTGAATATTATGTGGTGGGTTGGCTGACATAAAAGTGGTGAACAGTAAACGCAAGCTAAGTTGAGGTCAGAGTTCATTAAAAGCCAATGATAAGTCTCTGCCGAAGGAGACCTAAGCAAGTCCTTAGATCAAACCAATGTGGAAAACAACAATGCGGTTTTGATCTTTGCCAGTGGCCATAACTGAGGATTTGTTGGAGTGTTAGCAGTGTAGATCTACAACTTCTCTGTACGGAAAGGATATAAGACACAAAGAAACCTGCATCACAACAGGGTTTGTGAACTCGGGAAGGGCTGATCTGAGCAATGTTTGGGTTAGAGCAGGATCACCTGCTCTGTTCTGAGCTTCAGGCAAGTCCACATGAACAGGTTCACTTGGAAATGTTGTATGGGTAGGACTTTTGCAGGGTTTTTTTCGCAATGTATTTTGCTTTAATGAGGAACGTTAGGTATACCCCTTTGTTAGAACTGCTATAGGTTATCAATATCCCAGGCAAATCTGACAGACCAGGGAAAGGGGGAATGGAAGCCTACGTTACCTTCACTGGGTGAGGTATTGAATACAAAAGCAGGGAACTGGAACCGGACAAGTCTGGTTAGATCACAAGTGGAAGTATTTTGCGCACAGTTCTGGTCACTGCACTGCGTAATTGTGCTGGGGAGAGGGCAGAGATGATTTACAAAAATGTTGCCAGGGTTTGAAAATTGCAACTAGGAGGAAGGATTGGCTAGGCCAAAGTGAGGACTGCAGATGCTGGAGATCAGAGTCGGGAGAGTGGTGCTGGAAAAGCACAGCAGGTCAGGCAGCATCCGAGGAGCAGGAGAATCGACGTTTCGGGCAAAAGGAAAAGATTGGATAGGCCAGGGTTCTTTTCTTTAGAATAGGTGGTGCTGAGGACTAACCGAATCGAATTAATGAGGGGGGAGGGGGTGTGTGGGGTGAACTTAGATACAAGAGGTAGGAAGATCCACTTCTCCTGCTGCAGAGGTTAATTAGCAGGGGATGCAGATTTAAGGTGGTGGGTAGATGGATCAGAGATGGCAGGAGGGCGGAAGCAGTCTGGAATTCAGTGCCCACTTCATCACTGAGATGAAGCTGGATCAGAATTTGGAGCTTTCTGTCCTGCAAACCCCTGACCCAGTGCTGGGGTTAGAAAAAGTGGTTCTTTCACTTGGACACAATGGGCTTCTTTCTGTGTTGCCGTTTTTCTATTGATTTAAGGCACTTCTTAAATAAGGAGTGTAAGAAAGAGGGAGCAAGGGCAGATTGTTTTAAGGTGCCCCCCCCCCCCCCCCCCCCCCCCACCCCCAGACCTGAGAGTTAACCGTGCAGCGTTGTGCAATGGCTGTGTTATTTAAGGAGGGATGTCATTGCATTGGACGGAGTTCAGAGGAGATTCACTAGATTGGTCCCAGAGACAAGGGGCTTGTCTTACGGGGAAAGATTGAGCAGTTTGAACCGATGTTTTCTGGAAGTTAGAATGTGAAAGGGGATTGTCGAAGTAGACCTAGAGAGGATGTTTCCTCATCTGGGGCTGTCTAGAACGAGGAGTCATCGTTTCAGGGGAAAGGGTAGCAGTTTTAAAAACAAAATGTGGAAAAATTACTTCTCTCAAAGAGTCATGAATCTGTGGAATTCACCACTGTAGAGCGTAACTGGGCCCTGGGACATTGAGTAAACGTAAGGCGACAGACAGATTTTCAATGAGTAATGGGTTTGGAGAGCAGGCTGAGTGGAACTGAAGCCGAGATGAGATCAGCCATGATCGTATTGAGTAATGGACCATGTTCAAATGATCGACTCCTGCTCCTGGTTCTGATGTTCTCATCACAGCAGCACAGCAATCCTGGGCGCCTTGCAACATTTTGATGGAAGGGTATTACTGGGAAATGGCAGATACAGAATGTTTGTCGCTGCAATTCTAATGTTTCCGTCTCAAAGATGATTCAGTGGGTTTTCAACACAGTGGGCAAAGCAGCAATCTTGGACAAGATAATGACATAATGAGAGTGACTCAGCTCAGCATGACTCAGACTGGCCTAGCGAAATCTAATATCGGGGAGTTGTTCCTTGTGTTAGCAAAGTCATTCCCGATGAAGGGCTTTTGCCCGAAACGTCGATTTTCCTGCTCCTCGGATGCTGCCTGACCTGCTGTGTTTTTCCAGCACCACTCTAATCTAGACTCCGATTTCCAGCATCTGCAGTCCTCACTTTTGCCCTAATAAAGTCATGACTGGCCTAGCGAAATCTAACGTCGGGGAGTTGTTCCTTGTGTTAACAAAGTCATGACTGTCTTCATTTCAACCTGCCTGTAAGGAGATCAGTGTCTGAACCGTGCAGAATGTAAGGTATTAGGGGGAGGGGTGAAGATGTTGATGGTGTAGCCAATTCTGCTGTGACCAATGCGCTGGAAACAGGCTCAGAGTTCGGAGAATTTGGCACAACTTAGTGGGAAGTGCCTTTTCCTGCAGACAGCTAAAGCTCAAATTCAAATTTCACATCCACCATCTTCCCACATGGAGTCTCCTGAACTTGGAATGGTCCTTGTGGAACAGGGTCATTCGAGGAACTCTTGCATGTTGGTGTGACCTTCTGTTGGCAGAACGTTAGGAGGACCAGTGGCTTCAGGTCAAAGGGTCAGACAGCATAGAAACAGGCCCTTTGGCCTACCACATCAATGCTGACCAACAAACCCCAAGTTGCACTAATTCCATTCACCTGCACTTGGCATTTTAAGCACCGATTCAGATGCTGTTTCAATGTTGTGAGTGTTTCCACCTCCGTCACCCTCTCAGGGAATATATTGCGTATTTCTACGACCCTCTGAGTGAAAAGCCCCTTTCTCAGCTTTGACTGGATTTGGTTTGGTGTTGTCACATGTATCGGGATACAGTGAAAAGTGTTGTTTGGTGAGCTACACAGGCAGATCATACCATACCAAGTGCATCAGGGTAACAGAGCAGAGAGCAGTGTTACAGCTATAGAGAAGGTGCAGACAGAATGATCGACATTAACATTAAAGCTCTCCATTCTGATAACAGCAGGGAAGAAGCTGCTCCTAAATCTGCTTGTACATGTCTTCAAACATCTCTGTCTCCTGCCTGATGGAAGAGGGTGGAAGGGTGTTTTACCGGGGTGAGAGGGGTCTTTGAACGTACTGGTTTCTCTCCTGAGCCAGTGGGTCACATGCTCCTCACCATAACCTTAAACCCTCTGGTCTCAGCCGCGTCTGTCATGAGGAAGAGATTCCCATGACCGATTTCTGTCCATGGCTCTTGTAATTTTGTAGACCTCAATGAGGATACCCCCCCCCACCTCAGCCTCCGAACAAACCCAGGCGATCCTGTGTCTCCGGGTAACTGAGACCTTTCATCCCAGACAACATCCTGGAAGATTCCCCTCTGTGCTCTCTCCAATGTAATCACCTCCTTCTAATAGTGCGGTGACCAGACGTTGTGTTCTCAATGCTTGACAAGTTGGACCAAAAGTTCAGGATTTGTTGGGCCACTGCCCCGAAACATGAGCTCATTCCAAAGCTCTGCTTGCACATGACCGAACTCACAGCAACTCCCAGTCTCTGCTCACACTAGCTCCTGGTTCAGCAAGGCCTCTGGTTGATAATTCACACCTCCTGCTCTCAAATCCCTCCACAAACCTTTCTCTCCCTTTCTCCATGAGCTTGCAGCGTTATGATTTAGATTACTTACAGTGTGGAATCAGGCCCTTCGGCCCAACAAGTCCACACCGACCCTCTGAAGAGCAACCCACTCCTCTACATCCATTCCTCTACATTTACCCCTTCACCTAACACTATGGGCAATTTAGCATGGCCAATTCACCTAACCTGCACATCTTTGGACTGTGGGGGGAAACCGGAGCACTCGGAGGAAACCCACACAGACATGGGGAGAATGTGCCCAAGGCAGGAATTGAACCCAGGTCTCTGGCACTGTGAGGCAGCAGTGCTAACCACTGAGCCACCGTTATAGCCCTCCAAGACTTCTGAGTTTATCACTCCTGTCTCTCGAGCCTCCATGACTTTAACCATATAATCATAGAATCCCTACAGTGTGGAAACTGGCCGTTTAGCCCATCAGGTCCACACTGACCTTCCAAAGATCCACCCACTCTACCCTAATCCTGTAACCCTGCATTTCCCATGACCAATACACCTAGCCTGCACAAGCCTGGGAACTGTGGGAAATTTAGCATGGCCTATCCACCCTAACCTGCACATCCCTGAACACTGTGGGAAATTTAGCAGGGCCTATCCACCCTAACCTGCACATCTCTGGATACCATGGGGAATTTAGCATGGCCCATCCCCTCTAACCTGCACAGCCTTGGACATTATAGGAAACTTAGCATGGCCTATCCACCCTAACCTGCATGTCCCTGGACAATATGGGAAATTTTGCATGGCCTATCCACTCTAACCTGCACACCCCTGGGCCCTGTGGGAAATTTAGTGTGGCCTATCCACCCTAACTTGCACATCTTTGGACTAAACAATCCAATATTGCCCCTGTAGCTTTTGGAGTCCCAGTCTCTATAATTGCTTCTTCTTTACCTTTTAACAGTCTTGTGAAGTCCGGAGTCAACTGCTTTTAAAATCTCCTCATGCAGTTCAGTACTGCTGAAGTGTTTTAGAATGTTTCGCTGTTTGAGTGGTGCTACATGTTTCCAAACTTATTGTTGTTGTTGTAAAGGTTACTGGTGGGCTCCACAGTTCCATGTCACTGAGGGTTTGTTCATAATGTCCTCGACCCCACGACCTTCAGCTGCTTGACCAATGACCTTCCCTCCTTCATGAGGTCAGGAGGGCGGGGGTATTTGCTGATGATTGCACAGTGTTCAGCACCATACAAGCCTCCACAGACACTGAAGCAGTTCATGTCCAAACGCAGCAAAAACCAGCTTTGAGCTGACAAGTGGAAGGTAACATTCACGCCAGACAAATTCCAGGTGATCACCGTCACGAGCAAGAGAGAATCTAATCATTGTCCCTTGGCAAAGTTCAACTGTCGGGAAAGTCCCTCCCCTCAAACATGACGGATTTTAAAATGATCTGCAAATGAGGGAAGGCTGGTGTGAGAGAAAGTCTTTCCACACAGATCAGGTCGTTAGGGGATGGAGATGTGACAGGGACAGCTACAACTGAGGCATTCAAGAAAGCATCAGATCAACGTTTGGAAAGAGATAGTGTTTAGGGGGAGAGAGGAAAAAGGCAGGTGATTGGCATGAGGTGATAGAACGGTGCAGGCACAACAGGCTGAATGGCCTCATTTGCTGCTGTAATAATTGTGTGAACACCTGTGGGAGCCAGCAGTTTTGGCATCAAACCGATCGAATAATCCTCCAACTTACTTCAAAGTTCTCCACCGACCTGGGAGATGAACATTACTTGGTGATGCATCGGTGTGAATCTTTTCCCAAATTCACCCACCAACCAACATCGGTAAATTAAACGACTGAGCCGTTACCACTCTGTTGTTTGTGGGAGATTGCACTCGGACAATTTCAAGTCATAGATCTGTACAGCGTGGAAACCGACCCTTCAGTCTAACTCGTCGACGCCGACCAGTTATCCTAAATTAGCCTAGTCGCATTTGCCAGCATCCGGCCCATATCCCTCTAAACCCTTCCTGTTCAGATCCTCTTCCAGGTGCCTAAATGTTGCAATTGTACCAGCCTCTACCACTTCCTCTGGTGTTGCTTTCTTTCCCAAGTTCAGGCAGCAGCTACACTTCTGACCAGCCCAGCTTTGATGGCAGGGATGGATCTATTGTGCAATTTATACTGAGCATGTCCTTTCAATGCTCTCACAGTGAGGGGCTTGCACCTTCAGCAGATGTTAGGTGGAACAGAGGGCAAAGGGGCACGGTAGTCCTGGTGATGAAACAGAGGTCAGTAGTTTCAGTCAGTTTCCACTTCCTCCCGTTGTCATGACCACCTTCCAGGGGTTTTCCAATCCGTCGGCTTTAAATAGAGCTCGCCGTCCCGACTGTGATGAGAGGGAGTTGAAGAGCTGAAGCAGCCAGAGCGATCCCTACAAACCCTGCGAGGCACTGTCTGGACCGGTTTGGCAAGCAGCCGACAAGCATCACCAACCAGAGCAAGTCTGTCGCTGTCAGCAATGCTCCCGGAAAGGCAGAACTCTGGGAAAAGCAGCCTGATCTGTAAACTCCTCTCTGTAATCACCGCGCTGGGCTTGATAGCTTTCATTTCCTACCTGCTCCTCTGTCAGCTGGGCGTTTTTCCATCAAAACAGGTGGGTCACTTTATCTTTAAAAAAGTAGACTGCTTCAGACATTGCCTGCACCCCCTTTCTCCTCCCTCCCTGGATTTCATCTCTCTCTTTCTGTCTCTCTCTCTCTCTCTCTCTCTCTGTCTTTCATTCATTCCCTCCTGCATTTTTTTTGTGTTTCATGCTAGTTTGAAGTTTCAGGGGTGGGAGCTGGCATCATTGAGTTGTGATCACTGGGTCAGTAATCTATAAGGCCAGGCTCATATTCTGGGGATACAGATTCAAGTGCCAACAGGGCAGTTAGTTTAAAGGATGTGGAGGCGCCAGTGATGGCCTGTGGTGGGCAAAGTTAAAAATGACATGGGGCCAGGTTATAGTCCAATAGGTTTACTATAAGCTGGTGTAGTGTCATCTTCAACCTAACTTCTGTGCAGGGCACGATAGCTCAGTGGTCGGCAGTGCTGCCTCACAGTGCCAGGGACCCGAGTTCAATTCCAGTCTCAAGCAACTGACTGTGTGGAGTTCACACATTCTCCCTGTGTCTGTGTGGGTTTCCTCACGGTGCTCCGGTTTCCTCCCACAGTCCAAAGATGTGCAGGTCAGGGTGGATTGGCCAGGCTGAATTGCCCAGAGTATTCAGGGATGTGTAGGTTAGTTGGATTAGTCAGGGGCAATGCAGGGTTCCATGGATGGGTAGGGGATTGGGTCTGGTTGAGATATTCTTTAGAGGAATTAGATGGACCAACTAGCCTACTTCCACACTGTCGGGATTCTCTGACTTATTGCACTGCGTTTTAACAGGGTGTAAATAACCCCAAAGTTCACTTCGGGAAGACACATCTTGCAGCTGAGTTTCTATTTCTTAATCACATCTCCAGACTTGTGTCTGCGCAGGCTGTTGGATAACTGGATGATGCATCACTGAATGTGAAAGAGAAACGTGTTCTTTCTGTGTTATTTCATGTGCTATAAAACCAGCCTGATCGATGTTGGGTTTCTTTGCCATTTTGGCACAAGTCCTGACTTTGCGAGACAGTGTGAAGCCAGTGACAGTGAATCAGCTGCTGACTTTACAGTGAAAGCCAGCAATGTAAAAACAAACTCTAAGGTAGGAGGCCACTCGGCCCTGTGGCTGCCAAACCCTGCAAGCGCTGGCCCATGGGATACACCACGTTCGGTGCATGTCCGATGCAG